>NW_007578240.1:134866-189673 GCF_000690725.1 Stegastes partitus
TCAAAATTCACACCCATGACTTGATCCTTTGTTTCTGAGATGCTGTTGGAGCTTCCTGACTTTAAGGCACAAATAAAATATGCGATGTGAGGCTGAACATTTGATTTGTTTATTCATTTCTGACACTATATAAACAGTGTTCATCCAATGGAGGAAGGCAGGACAGGTCCAACCTCAACCTTTGTGACGTTTTGTCGAGAAGGGGTCAAACCCAAACTAAATATGCGATTCATTTCCGACTGTCGATTCAAAACAGACGAGCCCATCCCATCCAACCAGTTCCTCAACATCTCAGCCACTTCAGAAACACACACCTTCATTCACCTGTCTGTCATCTGTCCCCACGGCTCACCAAGCGCACCGGAAAGAAACTCAGGAACAAACAAATAAACGTACACATGGAAACAAACAGACACAGAGAACAGCTCGGCTCTGTGGGTCTGCCATCACTTATCACGCTGTCGCCCCCTGTCCCAAACAGATCAACATACCACGACTGGCCACAAACCCACACTGTCACACACACATGCATACGCAGCCAGCTAACAGTGTACACTCTATGTGACCGTGCTTTGTGTATACAAACGGCTATCAGCTGACAGCAAAGTGCATGCTGAAGCTGTGATGTTCCCCCTGTTTGTTATACAGCGAATTAGCTAAGTTACGTTTGCAGCAACAGCAGCAATCATGTAGTTAGTAATGTGAGGTAAAGTAGGTTCACCTGTATTGTAAAATTGGTGAATTTAATTTGGTTTCTTAGCGAATAGTCCTACTTTAACGAGCTGTCTTGGAGGTTAGCATTGACGTTACATATGTGAAAGCAGAAAATGTCCCAAAAGCATAATTATGAAAACAAATGTGGGCGACATTTCCTGTCTATGTATTTTCAGCAATCTATTAATTAAGCAACTTCTCAGTCATGTTTTATAATATCACAAGATTTTATTTGGTCTGTTGCCTAATTGTATGGTTTCCTAACTTGAACAGTTTTCTATATATAGATATAAATAGCTTCAAATGTATGTATTTAATTTTTGAAATGGTATATTAGATCAACCAGTTATCGCAAAAACAATGACTCTCTTCAGTTGAATACATGGTTATAATAATCAACAAAAAAAGAGATAAATAAGAAAAAATCTTTATAAAATAATTTCTGACATGAATGCATTTGGTCACATCTTGTTTGGGAGCATTATTGTGCATTCTGTGATCACAAAGTAATAATGATAATAATAAAAAAGAAATAAATCCAGATGCACTGCATAATGTGTATCTTAAATTGCAGCCTTTGTAGTTTGTTTATTGTTTTAGATTGTCATTTTCATTTGAAATCAATGAATTGTTTGGGTTTAGAGTGAACTGCATGTGCGACTTTGCCACAAAGATCAGCAGAAAATTAATTATTAAAATAAATACAGTGAGAGAAGAGCCATTGCCGCTAAGGGCAGGGCACATCTGTCCTGCTTTCCAGAGCGCTTCATACTTTCCATGAACTTGTTCTTCCAAGAAATCCGCATCCAGCAGCTTGTGATTCGTCCCATTTCATAAGAATGAAGAAACTCAGGAAATATGTGCGCAAGCGAGGGCGGGGGGGGGCTTATCATTTCGTCTTATTGGGCACATTTTGATTGATCGAGAGCGTAAGAACACAGGTCTGTTTTCTATAAAGGGTATAAATGCGAGGGTGTCTCACCCTGTGTCGTCCTGCTGAAAACCCTCCAGCTCGTCTCTTTGCTCAGCCAGGGACGACTCCAGATCCAGATAGGTTCCATTGTGGGAGAGCTGAAGTGCACAGTCATCGAGCTGCGCAGAGACAGAAAGAAACCGCTTTTATTACAAAAGTATTAACAAATAAAATGAATGTGAATTAAGATCATGTGTTTAATTGAACTGAACTGAACAAAACTAAGCACAACAACAACAAGTTTATACCTACATAAGGTATGTAATGCCACGTGAAATCTCCTCTGCAGTGATGTATATACACCAAACACTCAGTGGAATGAGCCTCTGGGTTCACTTTTTCTAATGCCCCTAGTCTGTGTCTATGTTTCACACCCTTGTCTCAAACAGCTTGAGCCTGTAAAGTAAAGCCAGTTTACAGAGCAGGGATTTTAACACAAGTGGTGTGTGAAAAGACCAACAAGCATCCACAGCTTTCGGCATTACAAAGCTGTTTTGGGAATTAACTGCTAATAAAGGCTGCAGAACATGAAGTGGAACACAGACAGATTTTAGTACATCAGTGAGAATACGGCACTTCAAAATCGCTTAAAGTGTGTGCAATATGAAACTTTACCATGTTTGAATCATTCTTAACACGTGCACACCTCTGCACGTGGCTGATATGTGCTGATTCTGAGCTCAACATGTCGAGAACAGATCAATCTTGCGCCCGTGCCATGATCTATGGCAACATCGCAGAGCTGGCCTGTTTCAAAATTGACCCACTCTGCTGTGTAACGGGAAACCCTGCTGAGTTCGAGACCAGGTGCGCAGCAATATATCTGCACACGGCTGGCATTGATGTTTATGAGTACAGTCACAAGTTGATAGCAGGTGCGAGCAGCCATCCCGGGGACAGCTCATAAAACAAGCAACTCACATCATTACGTTGCAACAATCCACTCAAGAGTTTTGCAGCTTCTTGTTAAAGCCGCTCATGTATGAATAGGTGAATGAGATCAGAGTCACGCATTGGCATTTAGCGGCTCAGTGGTATCGGTGGGTTTAACCTAGCTTGGGGTCTGGTGTGCTGCCAAATGCCCCCCAACACACACACACATACTCGGCCATCCATTCAAAATGCTTGACGACACTTTCTGGCCAGCATCGGACCGCAGATCACAAGACCCGCTGCTGCTGCTCTCTGTCTGTCCCTCCTTTTAGTCGGAAACAGAGAGACGGACTGTCGGATGGACTCACAGCATAAATATAACCTTGCTATATTTACTCTGTTCTGAGGCAGCATGCACACAGGAGCTCCGGGGTGGGTGTGTCCGCAAGGGCACGGAGTTGAAGGGGGACACTGCCAAGGCCGAAATATTACAAAGGAGAATCTAAGAAGTCGTTCGTTTTTCAGGCAATCCCAGAAGTAATCACACACCATCGTGACCCAAGGTGACTTTGGGTACCGCTCCAGTTTCCCCTTCGTCTGTCACAACAACATTAATCCATCTGTGCCAAATACAGTAGCTAATCCACGAGGAAAACACTGTCACTGTCTCTAATTGCAGTTCTAATTGTTTTGGATTATTAAAATGCTGTCGTAGTTTTTTTTTTAAACCACTGATAGAAACAACTTCTACAAAATACAACAAATAAGAGTCTTTCCTGAAGGCAGCTCAGGAAAAAGACAATCATTGGATCTTCCCCTCGCTGCGCTATGATAATGCCAACATGTTCACCGGCTTAGTTTAGCATGCAAAGCAAACATTTGTAAATGAGAACACGGTGTGGAGTTCAGGCCGATGGGGATGTCTTTACTTTTGCAAATTTTACAACATAAGTGTCGGCATTTTTGGCACGATGACTCATTAAGAAGATCACCAAAGTCATTACAATTCATCGCGAGAGGGAGATGAATTTTTAGAAGCTGTCCAGACATTTCAGTCAGAACCACAAATGTTAACGTCAAAATGACACACGAGGAAAAAGTCAGGGGATCAGAAAAGTCAAAGGGATTCATTGTGTTTGAAGCAAATATAGACCGGATCAAACTGCTGTCTCTAGAGGCTGCTTGGCTGCTAGCGTGGCTCCAAAAGTGATGATACTTTAAGGACAATCTGTGTACTTTATCTCCAGCCACACCAGGTATTAAACCTAAGTTTGATGCTGTTGTTATTCTTATTTTCCTGCATGTGAGATTTGGTAAATCTCAGATTGAGGCACGGAGGGGTGGAGGGGTTAATCATGCCTCGTCCCACTGCCCCGCTTTTTAATGCATGAATAAGACAAAAGCAGTTCTTGAGGCCAATCTGTTTGCATTATTCAGCATTTTTTTAAACAATATTCCACCCAAATCTTTCAACAGTTTTTGACATTTTACAGATTTTCCCTGTTTTGGTAAATTACAGCTTATATCGAGGAAAAATCTTAGATACAAGTGTTCATTTACAAGTAAATAATAAAAGAACAGGCCAAAAGTGTAAATGATGTCCACATGAAAACTCTTTTTTATAACAACATTTCACTGCAATATTACATTTTTCTTTTTTTTACTGTATTTAAATCAGGAAAAAATTATTTTTGCTAATTTTTGCCATTATTTTAAAGGGAAAAAATGGCTATACTAAGGACTAAAAAAGGGTAAGTAGTTCTTTTTAACTAATATACTACAATTTTTTTCCAGTGATGTTAAAATACATGTAGTATCCTACAAAATCTCAGAAAAAATATAATAATTTACATGTTGACTACAGAAAAAAGACCAAAACCACACATAATGTCCACATCGAAAATCTGTGTTTTTTCAAATAGTAATGTGTTCTTTATTACTTTGACTCTGAATTTATTAGACTGTAAAATTACACTGTTTGACTGTATTTAAATCAGCAAACAATGTTTTACAGATAGTTTACCATTCTTACATGTTACAGCATATCACAGTTTTTGATGTATTTTTTTCTGGCACCTTTGCCTCCAAATTGTCACAATTTATTTATTTATTGTTTTACAGTGTAGCACTTTCCTATCTTAGCGTTACTCAACAGCATTTTCAAGCTTCCCATTCACACAATCACACAGTCACACACCAATGCTGATGGAGCTGCCATGCAAAGTGCCTGTCTTTGGGCTTCAGGATCTTGCAAAATCCCACTTCAACATGTGAATCAAACTGCCAGTTTTGCAAGACAACCCACTGAACCACAGTCACCATGAGAAAAAGTGAGAATCTGACGGGGGAAAAAGCATAGACTGTATAAAAGATGGACGTAGCAACCGGCCCTGAAAAATGAAGCCAACCCGGAAGTGTCAAAAACCTGCAATATCACTACGTCCACTAGTCCTGGCTCCAAAAAGCCCTGGCTCCCATAGACTTGAACTGGAAAAGAAGTGATCACAGATCATGAAATACTGCATTCCTCCAGCTCAGGATTTTTTCTTATTAGTTTTCATGGTCAAGTCCAGAGATCAGGTGGCCAATCTGAAAATAAATCAATACTGAATTTTTTAAAAATTGTCAAAATTTTGCGGGGCAAGGGGCGTGGCTGGCTTGATTAACAGTCGGCAGCGACCATACAGATGACGCGAGCAGAAGGCGGTAAATGTGGGCGGACAGAGAGGGCCCGCCTCTCAATCCGTCTAACCAATCGCTGCTCCTATGGCGCCGCCCCCCTCTGACGATTTTTGCCACTGGCTCCAAAAATCCAAGATGTCAACCAGGAAGTAGCAAAACCCTGGCTTCATTTTCTCAGTGCAGAAACCAACGGGTGACGTCACGGTAGCTACGTCCATCTTTTATACAGTCTTTGGGAAAAAGCCCATGAAATGAAGATAAATACCAAAAAATTCCTGAAAAAAATCCTGAAAAGCTCGTTTTTATATACAAGGCTGTCAAGTTATCATAGCGTAGAAAAAATGCATTTTTGCTTAACTATCAGTGTGTCTTTCTAATTCTTTATCCCACCCAGACAGACGGAGCTCCATCACCTCCAGCTGCCTTCTTGCCGCTCTGCTTTATCTACACAAATTACTCAATCACACAACTACTGCTTGGACAGCAAGAAGCGATCCCTTCGTAACACAATACGTTAGCAGCTCGCCCTCCAAAGGGTGTCTCTTTCCTAAAACACTTGGTTTGGGTAATCGGAGTAATAACATAACAAAACACATCACGCTGGACGTGGCTGAGCGGCGTCTCCAGAAGGAACCGCAGGCTGTTCGCGGCTCGAGGCTCCAGGAACCGGCCAGCGAAACACTTAGTGTCTAGTATACTTTGCACTCATTTAATCAAATTCTCCCAGAAGAGCAGAGCAGGGAAGAAATAGAAGGGAGGATCGGGGGGTAATTACTTCCATGTTAAAACAACACCCAGCCTGCTGGCGATCACCGTGGGTCGACGGCTAACGATACCCTTACGTAACTTAGACGACAAGTTTGTAAGAACTTTTTTTGTGTGTGTGTGTCAAAATCCGAGCCGCAGAGGCAGCGTGCTCTTTGAAGGAAACGTGGGGAGGGTGTGTTCTACACGGCCATTAAATCTCCCGATGTTGCTTTAATGGGAGCCCTTTGGTAATGAAATAAAAGTTAAGCTGTGAAGTCTGGGCTTTATTGTTTTTTCAGGGACTGGAAGGTTTTTCACTGCAGAAACGTAGCGTTCTGAGTGATGGTGAAGCTTCTTGCACTGAGCTGCACATCTGTCATTTTTGGTGTCTTATTACCTAATTTAACTCACTGATCTCTACATTTTGATGAGCTTAAGCCTTTTTTAGGCCTAAAAAAAAGGAGGGGGGAAAAAAGTGATGATCTCCTCTGTGAGAATCAAAAGGAAACTTCTTTGTTTGGACAAAATGACACATCCCAGGCACACAAACCAGTAGCACACTGATTTAGCCTTGGCAACCCCTTCTAACCTTATGTGTGTGTGTTTTGAGTGTACAAACTGGAGCGTGGTCAGAGAGGTGGAAGAGGAGATGGTGGACGAGGTCAGGAAAACCGCGGCACCCAAAAGTGAGGAGAACAAAGTGTCGCAGGGATCCAGGCCCCGGCCGCAGGAATTCTGGGACAAGTGACCTATACTTTACATGCAGCCCGGCCAGATATACACAGAGCTCTGCCATCACAACATAATAACACAGCAGGCTTTTCTAAGAGAAGAGCACAGAAGGTTAAAACAAGACCAGACAAAGAGCGTTTTAACAAAGGCAGGCTAAGAAGTGACGCAGAAAAAGGCGACGGGAATAGTCAAAAGCTGACATTTTCCAATAATATAATAACACTCGAGCCTTTATAAGCGCCGACTTTCAGATCTGGACAGTCTGGCGGGCAAATTTGCAACCATTCAGTTTCATCCCTATAATCTAAGCGCAATATCCAGTTGCCGTTGCGCGCAGCCTTCCTGCTGATGTGAACAAAATTGCAAACACGAACGCAGGCTGCGCCATCTGTCCACGCATAGGTTGTAATCATAAGCTTTTCTGTGCTGCGGGCCATTTTTCATTTGTTTTGTGGTTTTTAAAGATGGGGCAAGCAAAAGATCTACTGGTTTGGAAAACCGCTCTGCTTGTTGAACGCTGGTTTGCTGTCAGGGCTGCGTGCCAGCAGAATTTTTTTTTCTTTTCATTCTGTGTCTTCACTTTTATTCTCTATTCAATCTACATTTTCAAGTTGAACTGTGTAGCATCTGTAAGTATTTGCTCTACTTGTATGGGTGTGCTCAGCTGTTTGTGAGTCAACCTTGTCAGTAAGGAATGTGTTGCTTTCTGGGTTGCTTTAAATTCACTCTTCCTCCCAGTCACACCCATCACATTTTGATGATTTTGACTAAAATGTGATCATCTGTGATCTGGGTTGCTGGGTGGCATCATGACCGACACAAGATGAATGATGCAACTCGGGATGGATCTAGTTGCACCGATGCATTTGCAACCACCTGTCACTGCTACAAGCGAAGCAGAGTGCAAAAATACAGCAGGTTTATTCACTGAATACCACTTTAGAGACAGGGATGGATCTTTTTTCTTTTTTTTTTTTTGAGGGAGGGGGGATTTCCCCTCAACAGAGAGGTCAAAAGTGTGATTTGAGATTTACTGGAGCTGGAGGTGGGCCAGCATTTTTGCTCAGTGGCACTTTAGTGCAACAAATGTGTGCCCACATGGGATTAAATCGGTATGTTTAATCCAAAACAAGTGAAGCTCATGTTTGATGTTGCTGTGGGCTTTGAGGCAAACATTTGCAACCTTGTTTCACTCCCCTGGAAGGAGAACCAATCAGTTGTGCTTGCATGTGTTCTCAAAATAGCCTCTGAATGGTGGTTATGGAAGTTTATTTGCAAGAGAGAAACTTCAACCTCCTGCAGTTCTGCTGTAGTCATAAGATTAGAAACAGAAAACACCAGTGATCCTAATTCATTTGAAGAGCTGTGATCTCGTTGTGTTGGATCACTGCTCTAAATGTATGTCTGTTTCCATGTGGTTAGTTAATAGACTGGTACCTTGTGTGGAGCCTTGAGGAGCCGGTGGACGCCTGCGAGCTGGTTGATGAGGGGGATATCCTCTCTGAAGGTGTACAGCGGCGGTCTGGTCGGTTCTGGGAAATTGGTGCTGTTGAACGGATCGGTGTCATCTAAAAACTGAACCCTGCAGACAAACGTGGCCATGGTGCATCCATGCAAGTGGTTCCACCGAATGGGGGGGCAGCCCGGTTTTAAACGAGAGCTGGACCGGCTTTGGGCTCCGCTCTGCTGCTCTGTGCGCTCTGGCTCCTGGTAACGACAACAAACCTCCGGTCGCCAAGTGTGCGTCCTGCGCGCAGCCCGTCTCCGTCCTCCCGCAGGACCACGAGTGGAAGGGGAGTGGATGCCCCGAGAAATGTGGCACGGGATCTCGCCTTTTTTCTTTCTGTTTTTTTTTTTTTTTTCTTCTTCTTTAATGCCACCGTGTTATTCTCGGAGAGGCAGGTGGCAGCAGGCGGACTCCAGCTTTGGTGCCGGAGAGTGAAGGATCAGCGCAGCTTGGGACAGCCGGTCTGCTGTCTGTCTGAGTCCCAGTAAATCCACCTCCCTGCCTCCCTCCCCTCTCCTCCTCCTCCTCTTCCACCCCACCGTATCTATTTTCCCCTCCGCCTCATCTCTCCCTCCTCCCCTCCCTTCAGATCACTGTCTCCGGCTTAGCGGCGGCTCTCCATATGAAAATGACCTGCACTAATCCTGTGATGAATTTATTTTAGAGGAAACACAAATATATACATATGAAATGATGACAGATGATGCCATCCCAGAACTACAGGATGGACACCACTATGGACACCAAAAAAAAAGCATAAAAGTGTACACACATATGTTCATTGTGTCTCACAGCTACAGCTCAATAATTCTATGTAACTGTGCTATAATAATATTTGCTCTGAAGAGTTCTGCTGCAAGTCAAAGAGCAATCTGGACCAATGTTGACCTCTGGTGGTCAAAGTGTTCAAATACAAGCGCTCTTTTCAGCTTCCTTACTGTTAAATACGACATGAGTAGTTGCTTTCAGTGATGGAAGAAGGTTCAGATCCAGCAAAATAAACAAACTCCATTACAGTTAAAAGTCCTGCATGAAAATATTACTTAAGTAAAAGTACATAATTAAGTATGAGCAGAAAAAAAAAATTACACTTAGAGACAGACAACCAAGCACACTCACATTCACACCTACAGACAATTTAGAATCACCAATTAACCTCAACATGTTTTTGGACTGTGTGGGAGGAAGCCGGAGAACCCGGAGAGAACCCACGCTGCACGGGGAGAACATGCAAACTCCATGCAGACCTTCTTGCTACAGTGCTAACCAACTGCGCCACCTTGCAGCCCAGTACAAAGTATCATAAAATAGAAATACCAACACCTCAAAACTGTACTTACATACAGAGCCTATGTATGAGTAAATGTACTTAGTTACTTTCCACCACTGGTTGTTCTGTATAAATACTAGTATACACGCTGTAACTGAAATGAAGCCTCTGTAGAAATATTCCAGATTTCTGTTTGTTTGAAGTAACAGTAAGTCTGATTTTTTTGCAGATGTTCATTTTAAGGTAATAATTAAATGATGTTGTTTTACACTGTTGTAATTTGGTAATCACAAGACAACAAAACAAAACAATAACAGCTACAGACAAGGACTAAAAACTGACCCACACCAGTGAATTTAGAGTGGAGGTTTTTACAGGCCTCAGCCTGGCAGGGCCGGTTGTCCAGTAACCACAGTGTTGCTCACCTCCTTCCACTGGATCTTCCTATCATGTCCCAATGGTGTGTGAATGGATGAACGAGAGGCAAATCATAAAATGCTGTGGTTAAAGGTGCTGTATAAATTCAGTCTATTTACTGTTAAACACATCACTCAGTCGTTGGTCTGTTGCTGCAGACGTCATCCGTTTATAGCAGTTAATGCACTGCGTAATGGAGATGAAACGTGAGGAAACCATCGGCAAACACCTCCTTGGGACCACTGGAGGGCAGAAAGCTGCTATTTTTTAACCTCTAATGAACCAAGGTGAAAAGCATCCACACATCGTGCACTTCAGATCAACGACAGGCCGTAAAAGAAAGCTTAAAGTGCAAAGTGTTCCCCATAAACCCAGACAACCACTTCCTTACGCTTACTATCTTATCAGCGGCTCTCGTGCTTTCTCCACCGTGGTTGGGGGTCATCTGTGTTGTCTTAACTCTGGCTGATGATCTGCAGGCACACCTCGATGCTGTAGATAAACACAGAAAATCATCTTGAATCAGAGAATTTGCAAATGTTTCGTGGTATTAACAGGATTTGTGCAGTTCAACTGAATTTTGTGGCTTTCAACACAATTTTTTTTTGAGTCCACAGGTTCTTGATGTGGTTTTAGTCAGAACTTTGAGGAGATCAGTCTAAAACGCTAATTCAAGCCCGATTTAATGATTTCTTTATCATTTTTGATCCGTATTTGGGGTCATTGTCTTGCTGAATCACTTAGCTGCATCCTTCTGGCTGATGATCTTAGGGTTTCCTGAAGACTGTGCTGGTATCTTCCTTTGCATTATTCCATTTCCTTTTTGTAAAGCACAAGTTCCACTAGCACCAACACTTCCCCAGAGCACAATACTGTCACCCCCATGCTTGACCGTAGTTAGAGTGTTCTTAGGGTTTAGGGTCTCAACATGTTACTGGTAGAGTCACTGTGGCTACAGAGTCAGTACCAAACTATTTTATCCTTAAGAGACATTCTAGTTTTTCGTGACAGTAATTGTGGCGGAAAACTTGTCTAAACCTCTAAGCTCCTGTCTGTAGTCACACATTTAAGGTATGTTGTCTTGTTTCCAGTAGGTTACTTTTTAAGTTATGGATGCTGCACATTCACTCTGTAGTGAATAATTTGTAGAGAAACGTCATAAAAACTGCGTTAAAATTCAACTTTAGAATGCTGGCGTAACGCAGAAATACATTATGAGGTAAAGATTTTGGATGCATGAAAGCAGACTGACGCATGGTGAATTAATTATATTAAATGAACACAATCACACAAATTAGGGTACATTTCAGCTAAATGTGCGTGTCTATTAAACCCTAATACAGATATCCTATTGATTACTGGCAGCAGTATTTTATGATGGGGACACACATGGTCACTCCGTCGCATCAGGATGGTCACTGAGAGATAATCTCTAAGGTGAAACGTGCACAACGCAGTCTCGCATACCATCAGCGCTCGTGATCCCTGACAGCTGCACCGAGGCTCTTCCCAGCCCTTTATGAGTAAGCCTGCCTTATATTTGGGCTCAGTAGACTAGATTACCAGACTATGAGACTGGTTCTACCCAAACCTGGGCTTAAAGAGCAGTACCCGGAGAAGGATGGAGGAAGAGGAGGCCCAAAGGGGACAACGAAGCCCAATAACTGCTCCACCTGTGTGGGCATCTGGGTAACGTCCAGAGGTTCCAGCCGTGAAGGAGGTAGGCTCTTTTTTACTTATAAATATATAATGTAAGCATTTATAAATTAATACTTGAAATGCAGATAGACAAGGCTTTGCAGTGGAAAATTTTAAATGTGTTTGCAGAATAAAATTAAATACATTGATGAGCATTGCATTTTAAGTTCTCATTTGAAAATACAAATTAGAATGTGTCGTAAGTGTCAATTGTATGTCACTATAGTTTTAAAAATGAAATTACAATGTACTAAATGTTGCTTTAATCACATCTTTAAATCAGTGTAGGTGTATTTTTTTTTAAGGACAGGAATCTGGTGCGAGAATATAAAACCTAGAGAGAAACCACTAGGCGTACATAATCCGAAATGCAAAATAGCCCAATAAAACCATCACGGTGAGACTAATTTGTGCACTTAAAGGGATTTGTGTCAAACATTAACTCTTACAGGTGAACGGAAATTGCTATATAAAGCTGAAATGTCCACTTTATTGCAGAGAACTACTGATGCGTCTAATGGCTGTAAATAGAATTTTTTGAGCCAATCTTCCATTTAACCTCAGAGGAGGCGGTTTTAAGTTTACGCCGTTTAGTGACGGGAGGATCTAAATGACTGATGCAACAGGGAGGGATGAAACAACAACGACTGGCTTAATGGAGCGGATGAGGCGTGTTTTCACTGATTCCTTGAACTTTACCTCATGACATGATCACATGTAAACACAGCAATGGCCTTGTAGCCTGACAGGTGATCAGATATCACTATTGCTACACAGACATGCCAGCCAGAGCAGCAGGAATGTCACTACTATATAGAAACTGTACTACGGAATACATAATCTGCAGCATTTTCATAAAACTCCCTGTTTCGCACCTCTTATTTATCAGCTAATTGAGCCCAAATCAAATCACACAACTTGAAAACAAGTTAGTTGAAAAAGAAAATGAACTGAGAAAGAAAAGCAGGATTAGAACAAAGGATTTAGAAGTGATTGAAAAACACAAGACATGTCTGAAAATGTGGAAAACAGAATGCGATCGTAGACAAACTAAACATATACAGAAACAGGAATTGCAAATGGTCAAAATAGATTCAAGCTGTGAGAAAAAGAAGCAAGCAGATAAAAAGAAGTCTTCTCGTTTATATCCCTCTTTAACAGGAATGAAGGGTGCATCTTCAGTGTGCTTCAGCTGCTCTGTGAGGCTGTATGTAGCCAAGTATCAGTTGATCTGAGCTAAATGTCAGAATGCTACGAAGGGAGGTCAAAAAGTTTGTCAAACAGGGTGTTCAGCCAAGCGTAACACAAAATGTCTTTACATATCTAGACAATGCAACATCTCACTCGTTCAAACACATCAAGTTCACTTGTCACAACATACTTGTGTGATTCGCGGCAACATTCTATGTTGATGACAGTCAAATAATGATGGAAAACCTACATTTTGAGTTTAGGGCGGTCGTAAAGCTCCCCACAAAAGAGGGATCAAATGCCAAAGAAATTCATCAGTGGCTGGCTGAGGTATACGATGATTACAGTCCTGCCTATAGTCCTCCCATCCAGATGATTTTTACCTGTTTAGAAATTTGAAGTCACATTTGCGCAGAACCAGATTTCCTGATGAGCTCAAGGCTGCCACTGAGGCATGGTTTAAGAACCAAACTGAAGACTTCTGTTTTAAAGGTATAGACAGTCTGAGGCAAAGTGGGCTCGGTTCATAGAGGTAAATGGGAACTATACTGAAACATAATAGTACAATGCGTAGTCTGCTGCTGCAATATATATACCTCGTTCTATTAACTTTTCAACCACCCCTTGTCACGTGCTCACAGTGACGGTGTTAACGTGGACGAGTTTATCAGTTTAAAAATAGTCACAATCTTAGTTGAGCATGGCAGCTTGACAACATTAGTCAGTCGGCGAGAACGTCACATTATCAGATTAAAGATTTTTGGCATGATGATAGCGCGTAGTTAAAGGTTAACAGATCACCAAAAGGATTCCATTTCTGTCTAAGGGTGCATGAATGTGCTGCTTGCCACTGCAGGAAATTGCTATCTGTTTTAGACTGAAATTTTGTGCATCTTCTGACTGCAAGAACCATCCCCGTAGAACCTCTTTCAGAAGAGAAAAGAAGTAACTACTGCATGGATCATCAAAACACTGGTGAAACACGTGACGAACTCTGTACCAGGTTCAGATCATATGTGTTATAAAAACACAATTTTTTCAAAGGTTGATGACTATGGCACAATCACAGAAGAGGCCACCTTGTTGACTAAAATGGATGCAGCACTTGTTGTGTCTCGTTTCTGTTACGTCAACTATGGCAGATTTCAGTAAAGAGTTTTAATGACAACACTGGGAAACATAATTTCCCCAAATCTCACTGGCATTAAAACACAACCTGTATGTAACCTAAAGTGGTTAAAATGTAGTTTATGCAACGACTGAAAGTGACATAAGTAGTGTAAAAGAATCTGAATAGAATCATCACCTCTGCACGGGTCACAACAGGTCAAGAAATCTTCAGAATTATTATTCATGAGGATCATAGAATCATGTGTCATTCTGCTTTTCAGTATCAGCTGATTTAAATCTCTGCTATCTAAAGGAGTCCTTACAACAGAGTGAACTTTCAGCTCTGAACTGCTCCACCTGCATCGTCACGCTTGATAATAGGGACAATCAAAGGTCTGATTACTCAGTTTTGCCATTATATTATGTGCTTAACGGTTTTTGCGCAAGTTTCGCATGACTTGCCATGGTTTGAAAGACTGGAAATTGATGACCTTGTAGAATTCATTAGAAGGACAATTAGAAAAACGGAGACAAAACAATGAGGAATACAATATTAACATTCAAAGGTCGTGTGCAGCGTGCTATAAACCAGTTGTGGTGAAAACTAATCTAACAGTTGATTAGTTGCAAGTAAACAGGGTGTGTCACGGCCAATACACACATCTTTTACCTTTCCAGTTATCTAAGCTTGGTGTGTCCTTACAATGCTTTTATGATTCTTTTACTTATCCTAGGCGTCGTACCTGATCTTTCTCATCAGTCAAAACAGAAATGGAAATACAGAGCGGGAGTTTGGGCTGCTGTCAAACTGTGCTCAACTGGTGTTGACAAGTGTTAGTCCAGTTGGTTATGGATAGTATGCCTTGTGGTACCCTACACTTGCAGTACGCTAAGCTTCTTCACGATTGTCTGGTAAATTAAATCAAGTACAGATCACAAGAAATGTCTGTGATGTAAATCTACTTTCACCCTTTCTGTTACAGGTATTACCTCCCATTTCATTCTTGTGCTATAACACCATCAGTGCCTGGGTGAAGGAGGGCTTTCACTCATTTGGGTTTGTTTCTCCACACATTTCCGTGGGTCTAGTGTCAGAATACAAACACAGCTCTCCAGTGGACCGTTTCTGAAAACTTCGGCAGCTATAGACGAGCTAGGAGATGAGTTGTGGTGGATGCTGTAATGTTGGTGTTATGTTTGGGTGCTGCTTGAAGCGTGCTTTGTATCTGCTATGTTTAGAAGAATCAAAGCAAGGCACATCTAATTAATGTGAGTTACATGGCAATACAGATTCTTGATGCCACGTAAAAGTAGCATATCTGACCAAACGTGATAGCTTTTTAAATCAGACGCTGTGTAATACAGGTTTTTCAGCCTCTACACAGGCATTTGTGCACCCAGAATGATATTTCACCTGTTTTCCTGGTCAGAACTTTTCTCATTACAGTGTGGGCAAGTACAGACTGAACGATTGTTTGGTCAGGACACCCATATTTTTAAATATCTTGGAAATTTTCTGATCTCACATTAGACGTTTTGCTTTTCATTGTGGAAAAAGCTCTGCTTTGGTTCCACTGAGTGTCCATTGCACAAAGTACTGGGAGTGCCTGGAAGCAGCTAAACATGTTAATGTGACATGATAGAATTTTGTATTCTTGTAGTTTAACCGCAGCAACTGGACTTGCTTGAGTTCCTTGAAGACGTCTCACCTCTCATCCAAGAGGCTTCATCAGTTCTGACTGACAAGTTGGGAGTTCGTGATACTTATATTCTTTAGGAGCCATTAACACCTGAGTTTTGGTTTTAATTGGGGGTTTGTTGCTCCTCCCCCTCATTATGCGAGTCGTTAGGACTCTCCCTGCCACAATGGGGTTCTTTAGGGTCTTTTGTGGCTATGTGAATGTAGTTTCATCTTCCTGGGGAGAGTTCTTAAGACTGACTCCTCAAGAATATAAGTATCTCTCAACTTGTCAGTCAGAACTGATGAAGCCTCTTGGATGAGAGGTGAAACGTCTTCATGAAACTCAAGCAAGTCCAGTTGCTGCAATTAAACTACAAGGATAACCACGACCTGGATGACTGAGAATCTTCACAGACATACAATTTGTACTGTTTGTGCAAACTGAACTGGGAATATCCATGTTATCAGTCAGAAACTTTAACTGGAAAGCACCAGCGGCAGATTTCAAACTTGAAACATCACAAGAACCTCACCAGTCCCCAGCTCAAAATCGAATTCATGACATATTTATGTCTCATTAAATTATACATACATATCTAATAACGTTCACCCTGTCATTAGCGTTGTAGGTGTAACACATTATGATAAAAATATTGTCATTTTTTGACCCTATGAGTTGGTGAAGCGATCAGCATTGTTGGATGCAAGTTTTCTACTCATCTCATTCTCCTGCTACCACCATGTTCAGGAAGCACATGCTACTGTGGATGGCAGTGTATGTTGAGCTGATATGGCGTCTAATCTTATCTGTGGGGATCAACGGTGGTCTGCTTCAGCTTCATATGTACACAAGTAACTACCTGCAGGAGTGTAAACATTCAGTCTAACATCAGCATTTTAAGGAGCAGCATGTAAAACACATCGCAACTAAACATTGATTTGGAAATGCATTGTTTCATTTTCTTCTAGCAGCATTTGGGAGTCAGATGGTTTTATTATATTCAGCATTAATGGCTGTAATTCTGTCTATGCTGTCATTGTTATCTACACTGTCATTGGCTTCCAGGCAACAGAGCAATTTGATGTCTGTTTAATGAGTATGGACATAAAATATTGCATAATTTATTGTAGTCGATCACGGTAAACTAAAAGCAAATCTGCGACCTGAATGTGCACACCGTTTAAATCACTTTTTAGACATTTATGCTCCTAAATTTCTTCTTTCAGAAACATTGTCATGGTGCATTTAATCTAGCAGCGGGGGCCATCCCAGTCAGCAGTTCTGGTAAAATGCTGCAAAAGCTCAACAGCGCAGCGTCGGGGTCAGAGGTCATTCAAGAGCTCAGTTTACTCAGTGATGCTTGGTGTTTTTGAGCCATCATGATGAGCTATGTATTTTTTTCATTCCTTTGTCCATCACATGCTGCAGGCTGTTGTGCCCTTGTGTTCCAGCACGTGGAGGCAACGGTATCATGGCGTTCATCACAAAGACGCACGTTTCTCCAGACATGGTGAAGAAGCAGAGAAAGAAGAACATACTGAAAAAACAGCAAAGACCTGAGAGGAGAAACAGGGAGTGGTGGTTCCTCTGCAGGACCTAGAACCTTCCTAAAGAAGTGAACTAAAGATCGCCTTAAAGGTACAAAGTCATACAGACACATTGCCTAATGTGTTGACTGAATACATATTTTGGGGAGGGGGATTTTTTTGACAAACATCCATCCATCCATCCATTATCTATACACCGCTTAATCCTCACTAGGGTCGCGGGGGGGGCTGGAGTCTATCCCAGCTGACTTAGGGTGAAGGCAGGGGACACCATGGACAGGTCACCAGTCTATCACAGGGCCACACTTAGAGACAGACAACCAAGCACACTCACATTCACACCTACAGACAATTTAGAATCACCAATTAACCTCAACATGATTTTGGACTGTGTGGGAGGAAGCCGGAGAACCCGGAGAGAACCCACGCTGCACGGGGAGAACATGCAAACTCCACGCAGAAAGATTCCGGTGCCCCCACCGGGACGCGAACCGGCGACCTTCTTGCTGCGAGGCAACAGTGCTAACCAACTGCGCCACCTTGCAGCCCCTTTGATAAACATAATTACTTTAAATATTGTTCTGGATATTAGGAAATTCATGCCTCTCATCGTCTGTGATCAACCTCATCTTTGCCCTGCGATATCGTAATTATTACTTTGCACTGTTTGACAGCTATGCAGGCTCCCTTCTGTGAGATGACTGGTGTTGCCTCTGTCTGTATTTAATGCATATATAAGATACTATTGCTGAGCCCTTTGCAATATCTAAACCTCTCAGTTAGAGCAAATGTACAGTATCTAACTTATATCAATGTATTAAGTCACTACATAACGCTCAGTTCTGAGTCACATTTATTCTGTCTGGCAGATCTAACAAAGAAAAGGAGTTCATGTTTGGACACACACCCAACATCCAGCAGGACACTAAAACAGTGGTCAGGCCTTCGATTGTCTTGGTCATCTTTGTGTTTTACTTTGTCACCAAAATCAGCACCTGGAATCCAAGCTCTGTGTCAGGAATGGTTACACTCAAATCTGTCATTCTTATGAAAAAAATCATTCAGTGATTGTGTATTTTTATTCTTTGTCATGGTTGCAGGAAACTTCCCTGTAATACAGACACTACCCTGCCCCAACTGGGTCTACAATGTTATCCTCTGGACCTCTCAGCCTTTTGATCCCAGGATTTGCTCTTTACAAATGATTCTAAAGATGCTGCTGCAAGAAAACTACAAATAAGAAGGAGCTCTGCCAAAAACAACATGTATGACACTCTAACAAAGTCATGGAATGACAAGAACATTACGCTGGATCCTGCTGTTCGACAGATGTGGACTGTTTTTTTTTTTATGAGCGAGAACTAGGTCAAAACTAAGACACATGCCAAACTGATTTAGGGCATTAGGGACATGCACTTAAAGTTTGTTTTTTTTTTTTTAAAAACAGCCTTTGCAATAAGGATTATTTATTTGATGGTGGGATTTCTGTGGCCTTATTTGGTAAAAAATTCTTTTGCATTAGATTGATTTTCAAGTATTGTATTTTATGTTTTCTGTGTTGCAACAATGACATATTATAAATCTTTATTTTTAACTGTTATTGTATTTTTGTTTTTTTCTGAACATCTGCACCATAAAACATGTGCTTTCTTTGTTACTCTTACTTGCTGAGCTTAATCTGAACCGACTGGCCAAGCCTTAGGCATTATTTAATTTAAGTGCATTTTTAAAAAGTGTATAAGTTAAAAGAATATATATATATATTTCTATAATAGTGTGTTTAATGCATTTAATCACTGAAATACATTCAGTATTATACCTTTCAGCCACTTTATCTCTCTACAAAGAAGATTATAACAACATTAGTGGCATAATGTCTTGAAAACCTTTTTCACTGTATGGAAGTTATTTTTCCATTACTGTTCTGTAACACAGCCTGATGATCACATATGACGACAAAAACCTGCACACAGATGTAACAAAAACGATGAATGTGTGTCACGAAAGCTAGATATGTTTGTTCAGTGGTATGGACTGCAGTTTTCAAACTACATTTACTTTGAAATGACCATCAGTATGTCTCACTGTTTTCTTTTAACACTGTCATATGACAACATAACTTAAAAAAAAAAGAAAAACTCTCAGTATTCTTTTGTGAAAAGATGAAATGACCCTGATCCCTTAGAGACAGGAGTCTATGCAGATAGAAACAAACTGATTGTATTTCAGCAGTGTAAAAATACTCTACCATACTGAATAGTAATAGTCCTGCAAGAACAGCAACATGTAGTTAAAGTATTAAAGTAAAAGTGCTGGTTTGGTTCAGGGAAGCATCAGTGTGTCAGCAGCGTGTTACTGTTGTAGCTGCTGCAGGTTTAAACTACTGTATTTGCAGTTTTAAATACAGAGACAGAAGATGATGAACCTTATTCAGGACTTTTGGGGTCTTTTGGACCATATTGCAACACGAAAGTCCTGAATAGAATTAATGGGAGAGGATAGAAGTAAACACAGTTTGACTTGGTGGAGATGTTAATACCTAATTAATATCTAATATATTATCTCAACTGCACACTGCTGTTTGTCTGACATCAAAAGCCACAACGGTTTTTAACCACTGGCTTAACCCTTAGCAATGTGTTGTATTTTAAAAGCTTATGTTTTTGCTTATGCGTAAAATCTTAATCTTAAAACTCAGCGAAACTATCAACAGATGTGGTGGAAAGCACAACATATTCAAGTACTCAATATTTGTACTTTGTTTTTGTTTTTTAAACTGTAAAGAGAAAAATGTGATATAGCAAATCCTGTATAATTACACTTTTTGATTTTCCTGTTTGAAACAAGCCAAAGTGATTCCTGTACATAAAAGGTGAGAGCTGAAGGGTCACCCACCGAGGTCTTGTGACACCACATAGTGAAACGTCGCTTTGTGTACGGTAAGTTCGCAAGGATACGCGTCTATAAAGGCATTTTACAACAATAGTGACGCACACACACAGTTCACATGGACATATGTGCATCCTAAAAATAACCCAAGATATGGCTGATATGGACTTGCAGTGGAAATGCAGCAGTCTGTAAATGCTGACACCAGTCTTTCTTTTAGTTAATAATTGCATTAGAGAGGAACACCGATAAGGTTTATACGCTCTGTAAATTGCTTGAGGATCCTACTGTAGGAAAACACATTACGTTACAAATACAGACTTTAGAAATCCTTTCTAAAACACTGGCGTTTTAAACAATTATTAGAATGATTATCACTGAAAGAGCAAATGTGAATTTACGGACTCGGAATTGATCTGCTTTGATTTGATCGGATTTCTCAAGGACTGAAAATAAGGCAGATGATTAAGATGCACGAGGATGGAAAGCCTGCTGCCTCCAACTGTAGACTGTATTCTTTCTGTCTAACAAAGTGAGAGAAACGTGTGCAGTTTGTTTCAGATACGCTTGTTGGTCATCAATAAAATGCTACATTTGAGAGAGACGATAAGAGCGTTCAAGTATAAAGGTTGCTCATTTTGCATCATTCCAACATCACATTGTCATATTTCTCCGATAATAATTCGTAAACCCGTGATAACCGAGCTCATCCTTTATGAAAATTTGTTGGTAACAGCATTTACTGTAATGCATTAACCATTATCAAGAGGGTTGGACCCTTTTCCGCATAAACATGCTGAGCTTACATAATGTATCACAGACTGTAACGAGCCACTGATAACTGAGCTGTAGGTGCCACAGGTCACAGTTAATACCTCAGTGTCCTTTACTTAGACATACAGTAAGGCGTCAGTGGGAGAGACAGTCCACAGAGAATCAGTTCTGCAGAGAGGAGGCGATTACCTTCGGAAAGCACAACGAGTCTTGAAGGTTTGAGAACATAGCAGAACCAGCAACTGGGAGACTCAGCAGCTGCAATTTTTTCAGTTCTGCATCCAGTGAAGTTTTAAAACAGCCACCATGAAGCTGAAGCTGAAGCTCCCAAACCCGGGACTGGATGACAGGATCCCCACTCACGAACAGCTGGAGGTGATGGAAAAGGAAGAAGCTGATGGGAGGCCCAAATGGGACAACAAAGCCCAGTATCTGCTCACCTGTGTGGGCTTCTGTGTGGGACTTGGTAACGTCTGGAGGTTTCCATACCTGTGTCAAAGCCATGGAGGAGGTAAGCGGAGATAACTACGTTTGAAAGATTTCAGAATTTAGACGAGTCACCAGAGGGGGACAAACGTACTTTCTACAAACTAGAAACTCTTCTTTTTAAAAAAAAAAAAATCTTATTCAAGGAGATGAAAGCACTAAAAATTACATCTTTTAAGGTCACAATCAATTTTAAACAAATCAATTATCTGAAACACTGAGTAACCCGAGTTTGGTTGAAAGAGCATAGATAGACTGTCAGCATATCAGAATTCTACCTTAACCATTATGGAAATGCCTTTTTCCCTTTTGCAAGACTGATAAATCACCAGATCTGTTTACTAAAAATGCATTTTGTCGGTTTGCATAGATTTGTTAATTTTTATATATTAGAACTACAAGAATAAAATAAACTTCCTTTGGTCAAATTTTATCATTATGTGAAAGCGAAGGTCTGAGTTTTATTCATAGTTTGTAAAATTTTATGTGTCTGTAATAAAGCAAGTACAAAGCTTTTTACTGTTTATGGGTGTCTTTATGGGAACACGTCTGTGAGTGAAGCTGACTGCTGAATATTTGTTAAAGTGACAAATTAAATGAATGACACCATGTTGCTAACTCATTACCATTGTGCCTAATGTGCTTCTAGGGGCGTTTATGATCCCGTTCCTCATTCTGTTGGTTCTGGAGGGAATCCCGCTGCTGCACTTAGAGTTTGCTATTGGTCAGCGCCTGAGGAAGGGCAGCATGGGAGTGTGGAGATCGATCAATCCTTACCTGACGGGAGTCGGTGTGTACTAAAAAGCCTATACATTTGGTTGTTTGTTGCTTTGTTGCAGCAAAGATTCAAGGGGTGTCAGTAGTTTTGGTCTAAGTCATCCTTGGTTCTGACTGAACTTGAATTGATTAGCATGAAACTTTGTACAGACTTTGATGATCCCCAAAAGATGGATCTCAGTGAATTTTGGTGATCCTCTGACTTTTCCCATATGGTTTACTTTCATGGCAACAAGAATTCAATAGATTGCTGTAAACTTACAATATATAGACTTTTGGTAAACAACCATATTGAAAAATTTAGAATGAATTGTAGTCCCTCATCAGGTCAAACGACTGCCAAACCTGTTGCTCCCACCACCCTCAGATGCTCTTGGTGCTATTGACATGCTAACATGCTAAAACTAAGATGGTGAACATGGTGAACAATATAGCTGCTTAACATCAGAATGCTACTGTTGCACCTTTGCCACATTTTTTCTTTCTGCTGCAGGTATCGCATCCATGCTGGTCTCACTTTTGGTGGGCGTGTACTACAACACCATCATGGCCTGGATCATGTGGTATCTCTTCAATTCCTTTCAGGATCCTCTGCCTTGGAGCCAATGTCCACTCAATGCTAACAACACAGGTACGCCATAATCCACCAAAATGCGTTGTGCAGTTTGTGGTAACAATTTCTTGGAAAGCTGCTGACACTGCGTTGCTGTCTGTGTTTTAAAGGCTACGTGGAGGAGTGTGCACGAAGCAGCACGACCGACTACTTCTGGTACAGAGAGACTCTCAACACATCGTTGGCTATTGATGAAGCTGGCGGTCTGCAGTGGTGGATGGTCCTGGCTCTGACCGCCGCCTGGACTGTTCTCTATGTTTGCTGCATCCGTGGCATTGAGACCTCCGGCAAGGTGTGGAAGTCGCATTACATCTGACACATGACCACATGATTTCTGCATATGCGTTGGTTCAAATATTGAATTAATTCTGATTACTTTTGGGTCATACGGCTTTCTTTCACTTCTCAGGCTGTGTACATCACCTCCACCCTGCCTTATCTTGTCCTCACCATCTTTCTCATCAGAGGATTGACTCTCAAAGGCTCTACAGAGGGAATCAAGTTCCTCTTTACACCAGATGTAAGCAAAGATGTTACACACCAACCCAACAGCTGTCAGCATAATTAATATCGTGCAATTTCACCATCATTTGTTGAGGGGAAAAGTCTCATTGTGTCCTGGAGTGGTTAGGTCTGTTTGCCAGTTCACGGTTTCCACATGACTGATGAAGACTTTAACAGCTGACAATGGTCGCACATGCCGCTCTATTCATACTGCAAAAGATACACATGGGTCTGCTACACAGCTGGTCTTGTTAACCCTCATGTCGAACATAGAAAAGCCACACAGGACTCCCACGGAAAGAGTTCTGTGTGCAAAGAAAATCAGAACTTTCTACTTTGTTTGGGTACCATCGATGGAAAGCAAGTACAAATCAAAGCACCTCTAAAGTAAAACATAATTTGGCCTTGAGGCTACAGCTTGCAGTCAGCTTGTTAGCTTAGCTTAACGTAAAGACAAGAAATAGGAAGATAGATTAAAAGAAGTTAAGATAAGGCTTAGCACATGAACCCTTGTTAAACCACAATTTCATGTACAGTTTTTATAGGTTAGGGCCTGTGGGCAAGCTACTTGGAAAGTTTTGCAAGCTAAGCTAGCAGTAGCACTGCATTAAAAAACACTTTATTATAACTGAAGCTACCAACAGAGAAATGTAACAAACTAAACTACACCAGCATGGAAAAAATAGGTTACTATATCCTAAAGCAATTTTTTTCTTTTACTTATTTATTACATTATATTTTGCCCATTTGCTGCCTATAGACAACGAGAAACATGTTGTTAGCTGCTAACAAGTGCCTAGCTGGTGTTAGCGGACTGCACTAAAGACTGATAGGCTACATCACGTGGACATGCTTTCGTTGGCGACACATATGTTTGAATGAATTTTTTGTTAATCAGGCAGATTTACAGCAGCAGATTTCTTCTAACGTTGCTGTTTCTTCGTGTCTCTAGTCTTCTAGCCCTCTACATTAAAAAGTGGTATCAATCATCTTCTCTTTTAAAGGCTATTCTTCAGGACGGTTGCTGTTCTGAACACCCCGTGTCCTCTCGTGCGCAGAAACATTAGATAACCACCATGAATGAATAAATTATTTTATTACAGTGTTTGCAATAAACTGTCAGCACAACACTGATAAAAGCTGATAATGAAGGTTGAAACACAGTGCAGACAATACTTAAAATTCCAATACAAAGGCTAGATAACATCTTTAAAGCCATTTACCGAATGCAATTGAGCAACAACCACTATTGTTCAAATTCCCATTTTTCTCCTGCTTTTATTGTCTATCCCGGAAAATTGAACTTGAGATAAAACAAAACCATAATCATGGTTTAGAAAAGCTTCAAGCATTAATTATTAACAGTGGCTGTGGTAGAGAACGCTTACTGTCAGTTTTAAATATTTAGCAGACGGCCGTACGCTTATTGTGAACATACTGTATTTTTTCCCATTATAGGTGGATGAGTTAATGAATCCAGCAACCTGGCTGGATGCAGGGGCTCAGGTTTTCTACTCCTTCTCCTTGGCTTTTGGAGGTCTCATCTCCTTCTCCAGTTACAACTCTATTCAGTGAGTAAAAGTCTTAATTGCACAGTTACAGGGGAACCGTCTGTTCAGCAGTTCTTTTCACACAACGTCCTCTTTCACATGTTCTTGCAGTAACAACTGTGAGCAGGACGCCGTTCTCATCTCCATCATCAATGGCTGCACCTCCGTGTACTCTGCAACAGTTATCTACTCCATCATCGGCTTCAGGGCCACGCAGAACTATGACGACTGCATGGCAGAGTGAGCTTCAGATCGCCTTAAAGAATGCACGTGAGTTTGATCCACTTCGACCAGACTGTTGTCAATCTGTCTTTTCTTCTTTGCAGCAACATCATGAAGATGCTGAATGCTTTCAACTACCCTGAGAACAGCATCACAGACAGCAACTACAACGAGGCCCTGATCCACCTCAACCAGACAAATCCAGGCATCATCCAAGGGTTGGACTTACAGGAATGCAACATTCAGACTTTCCTCAGTCAGGTTGGTAGAAAGCTTGTTTTATTAGTGGCACGAAAATGATCGAACATCGAATCAGTTCTTGAAATGCACGGCCTATTTTCCTTCAGGGTGTGGAGGGAACAGGTTTGGCCTTCATCGTGTTCACAGAGGCTATCATCAAGATGCCTGTTTCCCCTCTTTGGGCCGTCCTCTTCTTCATCATGCTCTTCTGTCTCGGCCTCTCCACTATGTTTGGGAACATCGAGGGAGTGGTGGCTCCTTTGCAGGAGTTCGGAATACTGCCACGAAGCTGGTCAAAAGAAATCGTCTGTGGTAATTTTCTAATATTTCCTACTGAATGTAAAACACATTTGCGTGTCCACATTAGAAAATCTGGGGTCTAACCACTTGTTTGTGTTGTTTTTTCAGGCTTGACTTGCCTAGTTTCTTTCGCTCTTGGGCTCATATTTGCTCTACGCTCTGGGAACTACTGGCTAGCTCTTTTTGACAGCTTTGCGGGCTCGATACCCCTCCTGGTCATCGGATTCTGTGAAATGTTTGCCGTCATCTACATCTATGGTGTAGACAGGTGAGTCGGTGCTCATTAGTAGGCACCGGTGTCTAAACTAATACCTTTTTAGCAACTTGAGGAGCTTTTTAATAAGAGATTAGTAGATTTAGTGAATTATGATCCCATTTGAAGTAAAATAGAGGATCAAACAGGGTATGCCTTAGGGCGGGTTTACCTTGTCATTAAGAGGTTGCTGATGTATCGCTGTTTGCTTGTTACGTCTGCTTTCAAAAGACCAAGATAGCAGCAAGCAAATTCCAAACTATTCAAAAGTGATAGTTCACAAACCAATGGGTGTGCTCACTGTAGCCAGGGCCATCTTTTAAATACAGTCACCAAGCTTCTTCTTTTTTTATATATAGGACACACCAAAACTTTTCTTGTGTGGAAATGCTGCCACAGAAAGCAGATTTAAAACTCTACGCCACAAAATACTGAGACATTCACCTCTGGCTTTCAGTATTATTATTATTATTATTACTACTACTGCAGTTTGTCACGGCATTCCTGTGACAAATACCAACATGGGCAATAGAAAGAATGCATCCATCCAGGCAAAAAAAAGGTGAATTGTGTGTCTGAACTCCTTGAATTATACGACAGACAGAAAGCTCTGTCTTGGCAACAGGAAGGCAATATGTATAAACATGGCTGAAGTCTGACATGTGTCCTCCCTCATTAGGGATACACTCTATTAAATTTTCTTAATTGAGGCAATGAGGTAAAAAGGTATCATAATGATGTCGTCTCACTGGAAGTTTTAGAAGTTTTCTTTGTCCTCCACGGCTCCCCCGGACGATGCACTGAACCCAGTTGTGCGTGCAGCAGAAACCATGTTGTTTCCTGCGCTCTCTGTCAGATCTGCTGCTTTTTTTTACATGAGGCAGACATGAGTCCTAAAGAGGACTGTGTTGTTAACAGTACTGTCTTCTGACCTTGGATCAGAGATAATGTGTTACAGTCATTATGGAGAGATAAAAAAAAAAGAACAGAGTGTGCCTTGTGATGTTATGGTGAGGAATGTGCAAAATCTGTATTCTGTTAGTTTTAATAGTTACTGTTGATGAAGGTAGTAAACACGTGATTTTAACTTTAGTTGTATATTAAAGTTAATTTTAATTCATAAATTATGCCAAATGTGCAAAAGATGTGTCATTTTTTTGTGACACAAAGTTATCTCAGACAAAAGACTGGAGTCCACGTCGGTATCACCCGCCGAGCTAACAGCCACACGTGCTGCCATATTTACAGGAGCTGATAAAAGCGCAAGGTCGTCTTTTATGGACGGTTTCATACATGCTCAGCTGCATTAAGTCTTTCTCCTCACTGCTTCCCAACAGGTTTAACAAGGACATCGAGTTTATGATCGGCCACAAGCCCAATATTTTCTGGCAGGTGACGTGGAGAGTGGTTAGCCCCCTCATCATGGTCGTCATCTTGATTTTCTACTTTGTTACTCAAGTCACCAAAAGTCTCACCTATCAGGTCTGGGACAAGGATGCGGTAAGTGTGTTTCACAGTAGCTTCATAAAGTTTCAACAATCAGGTTCAACACAATAGCAGCCAGAAGACTTTTACATGTGTTATTGTATTAGAAGTTAAACAGGAAATGTTTGTTCCTTATCTTTAATTACAGTTAAAAACAAGTCATTGTTATTTTGTTATGTTGCTATATATATATATATATATATACTAAAATGTTATTTGAATCTGACCATAGGACGTCTTTCCCACCCTTGACGCACGTGACTACCCCTCCTGGATCTACGTCATCATCTTCATCCTGGCTGGAATTCCCAGCCTAGCCATCCCCTTTTTCGCTCTCTACAAACTCTTCCAAAGGAAATGCTGCAAGAAGAAGAAATACTCTGACTTTGATGTGGACACCATCTCTGCCAAAATGAAGTTTTAGATAAATTGTACTTGGACTATTAAATGTGATTGTGGACTTATTGTTGTATATTAAGCATTTACCTGTTGTGTACAAGACTTTAAAGGAGACAGTAATATATATATATATATAATGCTTTTCATACCTTTGTAATATTAAGGCTTTTCTTTCTGTGTCATGTTTCACACGTCAGTCTACGTTGGACATTCAGAGAATAGTTGGACATTTGGTGAAATATGCTCAGTATGAAGCTACATAACAATCTGGTTAGTTTAGCTGTTGTTCCATGTTCCAAGATAACAAACACCTCTAAAGCTCATGTCAGCTTTGGGATTTTAAATCTTCTAATTTATTCTTTTTAAGACATAAAAAGGACTATTTTTTTCAAATATCTAACTGTTCTTCTAATGTTGTAAGTTTACTAAATGCATGTTTCTCATATATACAGATAGCATATTGTTGTATGTTGTAAATAATCCTCCACAGAGGAAATAATTCTTGTTAAAAACTTTCTATATACTGTAATGATAACTTTAAGCTAAAAAAGAACACTTTATGGCATCAGTGGCCTTCTGGCCCACGTTAGTGTTTTTTTTATAGTGTTTTGTGGCCTATTATTAAGGATTATTGTAAGGTTTTAATGTATATTACAGCACTGCACTTCCTCTGCTATAAACTGTTGTAATCTGTTCTCTAATCTTCTGTTCAGACATAAAAGAAAAATTAAATGGTTACCATTTTTTTTAAAATATGTGCCATCAAAATAAAAAAAAGCCAAATATGATCAAGTGGTTCTGCTGTTTTAATGATTTTTCCTGGCAGCACAGTTTCATTTTTCATAAAAATACAGAAATCTCATTTTAATTTCAATTTATAACACTGACATTTTGAATAAAGCCCTTCAAAATAAGACAAAACAATGACGACACTCATTTCTCACCGAAGCTTCTAATCTTTGAATTTTTGTTGTCGGTGTTTCGAATCTTTTTCCTTTACAAACACAATAAAAAAAGGACAAACGAACAGAGTGTACCCTGGTTCATCTGTGCAACAGATAAAGCAAAAGACCATAAAGCTGTTTCAACATTGCTGAATGCACCCGGGGATGTTCATATACATACACTGTAAAAAAAAAAAAAAAAAAGTCAAATTTACGGTAAAATACCAGCAGCTGTGGTTGCCAGGAAAGTACCACTAAAAAGGGGGGAATCCGTACAAGACAAAACAGTATATTGGATAGGTAACATTAACTTTTACTGTAGAAAACATGTTTTTTCTGTAGAAAAAATGTTGACACAAAGTTTTGATCAATGCAGTGAATGCAAAAAATGCTCAAAGATAAATAAAACCTTATGTCAAAATAAGCTCCCATGAAAAATGACTTCTTAAGTGTTAAGTTTGCTAAATCTGTTCATGAGAAAGTGACATAAAGACATAAAACAACCCAAAACACTAATTTTCAGCTGTAAAACAGTCACTATTAATTTATCATGGAACTTGAAGTTTATGGCTCAATAAAGCTGCAAAAAGACTGCGCCCCTTCCATTCAATCTATATTTTGTACTGTTAGCTTCCTTTAACAGCCTACCTGGACCATGAACCTGAGCTAAGCAGATAAAAGTTTGCATTTTCTGCCCCCAAGTGAACAATACCACTGCCTACCTCTTACTGAATCTCAAAGACGGGTGAGTCTCATGCAGACCAGAAAAGTAAAAGAAATGTTTAAAAAAATTGTTTTCTTATTAAAAAATTAAAATAAATGTCAAGTTTCCAACAAATTCTAGATTTTTGAGGGACTTTTGGAGGCAAATAACCAAGCTAGGCAGAGGATGGCAGAAACAGAACTTTTAAATGTACTTGGGATTTTAGGTAAATGAACAAAGCGGTACAAGACAGAAACACAGTCCCTAAAATGCACACATTTTATATTACAATTAAATAACTACGGTCACATTCAATAACATTAAAAGCGAGGCCATCCAAGTGGCCAAACTAGTAAAACACATACCAATAATTTCCAGCCAAGGTTGGATTCCGTCTTCATCTGTCATCTTCTTCTGACGCTGTTCACAAAAACAGAGCTGTACTACAAAGAGATGGAGAAAAAAACCTTTTAGAACGTTGTTTAAAAAATTAATCAATAAATAGTTTGGCTTTAATACGGCTTGAAATCTCACCATTTCCTTTCAAAGAGCCTTTGAATCGTTTCCTTAAGGTCGCAGTTCAAATTCAGGGCTTGAAAAGAGCCGGAATGAGACACCTCGCTTCTTGCTCATTAAGACAAAATAAGATTTAGACAGCCGACAAATGAGTAAAATATCAGAGATACGTGTTTATTTAACCAATCTTGAAAGACATTCTCATGTCTTAGCTGTGTCACCACCCTTAAACTTTCTTTTCTTTTGTCTATGTGTCAGAAAACCACTGAAGAACAATCTCAAGTGTCCTTCAGTGGCCGTTCTGTCGTCTTCAACACAGTCTGACCTTTGCAAAATCACTGCAAAACATTTTACAGCTTAACTGATAAGGTTCTACTTATTATTCTCACATTCATCTCACAAAACCATTTTCAGGAAAACATGACTCGCAAAAAGAAAGAATACTGCTTCAAAATATAAATGACATACAACATTACAAAGGCAAAGTTATGACTGGGCTGAAGTCATCAAGCCAAAATGCACAATAAGCAAGTAGCAGGACCTTAGTGCTATAAAATGCTGCCATGTTTCCCTTGAACAAAAGTTGACACGTAAAATTAAACCAACAGTGCTGTTCAAACCTCAGTCTTACAATTTCAGTTTAGAAAAACCACCTTATTGTGTCTCCGAACTTTAGTCACATGTACTTTAAGCCAGCGGTCCCCAATCACCGGGCCGTGGACCGGTACTGGGCCGCACAGAAAGAAAAAAAAAAAAAGTTCTATTGTTTTATTTTTATTTCCAGCGCAGTCTACAGGATGTTTTATTTTGAAAAATGATTAGCTCGTCTTCCCGTCACTTCCATCTATGGTTGTTTTCCGCACTTGAGAGTCAGTTTTCATGCTCGGCTGTTAAACCAGTGATTCTCTGACTGTGACATGACCATAGACTGTATAAAAGATGGACGTAGCTACCGTGACGTCACCCGTTGGTTTCTGCACTGAGAAAATGAAGCCAGGGTTTTGCTACTTCCTGGTTGACATCTTGGATTTTTGCAGCCAGTGATGCAAAAATCGTCGGAGGGGGGCGGAGCCATAGGAGCAGCGATTGGTCAGACGGATTGAGAGGCGGGCCCTCTCTGCCCGCCCACATTTACCACCTTATGCTCGCTTCATCTGTATGGTCGCTGCCGACTGTCAATCAAGCCAGCCACGCCCCTTACCCCGCAAAATGTTGACGATTTTTTAAAAATTCAGTATTGATTTATTTTCAGATTGGCCACCTGATCTCTGGACTTGACCATGAAAAGTAATTTTAAAAAAATCCTGAGCTGTAGGAATGCAGTATTTCATGATCTGTGATCACTTCTTTTCCAATTCATTTCTATGGGAGCCAGGGCTTTTTGGGGCCAGGACTAGTGGACGTAGTGATACTGCAGGTTTTTGACACTTCCGGGTTGGCTTCATTTTTCAGGGCCGGTTGCTACGTCCATCTTTTATACAGTCTATGCTACGTACACACAAAAGGCACACCGGACTGTAAGATGCATTAAGAAAAACAACACAGTTCGGCAAATCAAACTTTATTTAACTCAGTTGTAACAACAAGTACCGGTACAGAAAAATATAATGTTCCTTCCTCTTCCACAAATCCATCAAATTCTTCATCTTCAGTCTCTGAATTAAACAGCTGTTTGATGTCGGCATCAAACTTGCCCGGATCCCTCTCTTCATCATCCGAGTCAGTCTCGTTGCCGGTACTTGGCTGTTCGGTGACGATTCCAGCTTTACAAATGTATTGCAATATAATGCTGAAGCACCCTACGCATTACGTATAAAAAGTGGCGGGGTTAAGCGTACTAAGTACTGTTGTCTGATCGGTTTATTGTTGCCAGCACGTACTCCGTGTTTTGCTGGAAAAAGCCCCCCCTCTGTGACAGTCATTTGCCTGTAGATGAAAAAAAAAAAAAAAGTCTAACAGTAATATTTAATATTTGTCTGTACATGGTCACGTGGAAATAATGAGAACAGCAGGGACAGATTTGGTCTGAGCTTACTGAGAAAAGTTAAAAATTCACCCCTCCAGATTTACTGGGGAGGGGGTGGTGCATATTCTGGTAGTAGGGTCTGCACCCCCCTCTATTTCTGACCCCAAAGGACTTAAAGCCACCAAATTCACAACATTTATTGGTGATCATGGTCTGAGCATAATCTGAAAAGTTCAAAATGCTGGGACCAACAGGGACAGATTTATTTATAATTATTTTATTAACCATATGCTACAATTTGTTACAGTTTTGAAATGCTGTGCAGGAGAAAATAGACTTTTTGTAGCCACTGGTGCTGTGAAACTGAGTTGAGCCGCACAAATTTAAAGACCTCATCTTTCTTGCCAAATTTCTGCACTGGTTTTTGTTTCTTTGCACAGGTTGCACCTCATGCTTTAAGGATGAACCCAGATTAAACGTACTGTTGTTGTTATTGTTCTAAAAAGGTGTTTGCACATTTCCTTATATTTTTATTGGAGAATGCAGTCTGATGGAGTTGAAATTGAAGGTATTTTCTTATTTGCACAGCAGACTGAGATTGTTTTTTGCAATAAAAGGTAAACTTGACCCATTTTGTAATAATTTTGTTGGGGTGGGGGGGTCTGAAATGTTTTCCTCTTACAAAGGGGGGCGCGACAGAAAAAGTTTGAGAACCACTGAGTTAAACGAAGCCGTCAAAATGGACAAAAAAAAAGCAAACGTCTCCGGAGAGCTTCTTTGGAAAGTGGGAAAGACTCAATGCTGAGACAGAAGAAAAAGTAAACACATATGTAACAAGTAATTTTATTCGTTCGTGAAACTTCTTAATACAAAAAAACTATTATTTTGTTATGTGTGCAATGATCGATCCGTAGAAAAAATTTGTGCGTAAAACCGGTCTGTAGTGCAAAAAAGGTTGGAGATCACTGCTCTACAGTGTACATGCTGTGAAATTAAAATAAAAATTATATTTTAAAAAAATAAAAGTGTAAGGTGTTTTTTTAAAGAAAGGAAATCACACAAAAACAGAAATTGTACGACACTTTTCTTCTTTGGTTCTCAGGAGGTTAAACAGTAAACCAGCAGTTTAGCTGAAAAACAACAACCCTCACACAATCCTGACATTTAAGGCGGACCCACTTAAGGTGGACGTGAGGCATCCATCCATTATCTATACACTGCTTAATCCTCACTAGGGTCATGGGGGGGCTGGAGTCTATCCCAGCTGACTGAGGGTGAACGCAGGGGACACCCTGGACAGGTCACCAGTCTATCACAGGGCTACACTTAGAGACAGACAACCAAGCACACTCACATTCACACCTACAGACAATTTAGAATCACCAATTAACCTCAACATGTTTTTGGACTGGGCTGCAAGGTTGGTAGCATTGTGGCCTCGTAGCAAGAAGTTTTGCATCTCAGTGGGGGCATCAGGATCTTCCTGCGTGGAGTTTGCATGTTCTCCCCGTTAATCTTTATTCATTTCACTATTTTGTCATTTGTGGAAGTTAAATGTTTTTCTATGATAAGATACCACTTTCATTTTTTTTTGTCTTACTGCTGATGTTTCCCCTTTTTACAGTTTAACTGTCGACATTTTTGCTTCTGTAAAAATGAAGGTTTGCTTCACAATCAACAGGTTTATACTGTAAATTTGAATGTGCACATGTCTGTAAGTTGTAGTTTTACCTTAATAAGTCCATAAAATTTAAGGTTTTTAGATATTTTTTAGTATTTTCTTTGAAAATGTATGCATATTTATTTGTTTTCACTGTAAATCACTATGATATTAACCTTTTTTTGCAGTAAAAAACAAAGTTTTTTCCAGTCTCTCGATGAACGGTTATGTAATCTTTTACTGTTGCTATTTGACGGTCTTTTGCTGTATACTGACTTTTTTTACAGTGTATACTCGCCCTCTACCATGTATCAACAGTAGCAGACTCCACTAGGCTTCAGTGTGCATGTGGTCGCAATGAGATTGGTACTTCCTAACCCAGGACTGGACCTCCGGATCCCCAGCCATGAGGATCTGGAGAGGATGGAGAAGGAGGAGGCTGCGGACAGACCCAAGTGGGACAACAAAGCCCAGTACATACTAACATGTGTGGGCTTCTGCATTGGGCTCGGCAATGTGTGGCGGTTCCCCTACTTGTGTCAAAGTCATGGAGGAGGTAAGCTAAAACAGAAAAGGCACATGACTGCTTGAGTGGTCGTATGACTGAAGGAAACAATAATGTGTGGTTGTGGTACTCAGGAAATTGTGATCATATAGGAGTTTTTGTAGTTCCTTATGTGTATGTTTTTTTCTCTGAGGGACTAGTATTGCGAAATATCTGAAGTGTGACCAATTAATTTGACTAAAATCACTGGTTCTGGCTCAAACTATTTTCTGCATAAAGGAAAGTTTAATATATCACTCATTCAAGGCTAAAAGAGAGTGTCCATAGGTTTGCCATCAAGCTATATTAATGATTAGGTCTTTTGAAGTAATGGCTAACCTTTGTCGTGGTTTATGAGGCCGAGACCCTACAGTCTGAACAAAACGCTCACAGTGATATGCTGTACATTTGTGGGTCGTAAAATGCATCTCTGTTCAGAGGGTCACTGGAATGCTGCACATTTAGCTGCAGGGAATTGAACAATTCCACAGGATGAATATTTAGAAATTATAATTAGTTCCTTTTCTGTCATATGTTAACTAGAGAGTTCACGCCCACATGATTAAAAACCTCAGTTCATAGTCCATGCTATCAGTTGCAGCCATGTGTGACGTTGGTATGTGAAAAACACTGGTGTTATATTTTAAACTGCTTTGAGTGTTAAAAAAAAAACAAAAACAAAAAGCCTCTCAGTTGAGGACATATTGTTGTTAATTACTGCTGTTAATTCCTGTCACCAAAAAGTATCTGTTCAGAAATATAATATACACATATTGATTTTTTTTAACCTCATATTGTCAATTAGACATACTTTGTCTAAAATACAAATCTTTGAATAGACAGTAAACATCTGTAGTAAATGTCTTTGCAGTCTACGATAGTCATGAACACATTTTATTAAAAAAACACAAAAGTAAACCTCATGGTGGCACCGGTAAGTCAGGGCATCACCACAATCATCAGGATTCATCCTACAAGGACCAAGAATATGAAAATCCATGAGAGCTGGTGAGATGCCTGGAGCGAAGACATTAACTGATCAATCAATACATCAACGAATCAACTAACACCGGCATCCTAGGAGCCATAATGCCAGCAAGGTTGAAAAGAATGGGGCAACTTAACGGCCAAGTGTTTAGGGTGAAGACCACACATAGACATGTCTGTATATGTCTATAAAAGGTGGGCCATTTTGAAGTCGTCTGTTGGGCAGTCGGGTGCCACGATTTAGTTCTTTGAAAACCAGACATAACAAGTGAGGGACGGATCTCACGCACTTGGGTACAGTGGTGACCTGTTAATCACCAGGTAGCCTTTCAACATACCCTGCTTTATTATGTACTTTGCTCCAAATGGGAACGTAATGTACAAAATGAACATCATGCTGCGCTGAAGGAGACTTGAAACTGGGCACTGAGACCATAAATTCACCAGGAAAATATTCACTGAAGTCACAAATCATGTGAAAAGAAAAGTCATTGTCTCATAGACTTCAATACATTTTTTCCTTTTTCCACAGAATTCTCAGTGAGACAAAAGGAATGCGTCACATGTTTATGATCTCCTGAGTATCACGTTGATGGACACTATGTGTGGAATTCCTCCAACATTTTGATTACGTTTACATTTTCCAGGTGCATTTCTGATCCCCTACCTGATCCTGCTGGTGCTCGAAGGAATGCCTCTCCTGCTGCTGGAGTTTGCCATCGGCCAGCGCCTCAGGAAAGGCAGCGTGGGAGTTTGGAGGGCCATCAACCCCTATCTGACTGGTGTTGGTGAGTAATAAAGCAAAGTGCGTACCTGACCGACTGTGAGCGAGATGACCGTTATTGTTGCTCTCCCACAGGTATCGCCTCCATGCTGGTGTCGTTACTGATCGGACTGTACTACAACACCTTAATAGCCTGGATCATGTGGTATCTCTTCAACTCCTTTCAAGACCCGCTGCCTTGGGCCCAGTGTCCTCTCAATGAGAATAGGACAGGTATTTATTCACATGTTTTCTCACACACACACACCACCTCCAACTCCCAAACTGCATCACTGTTAATGCATTGTTATTCCCTCTTCAGAATTTGTACCAGAGTGTCAACACAGCTCCACTGTGGATTATTACTTTTACAGAGTGACTCTGAACAGTTCGACCTCTATAGTTGAGTCTGGAGGACTCCAGTGGCCCATCATACTCTGTCTGTTAGCTGCCTGGACAATCGTCTGCATCTGCTGCATTAGAGGAATTAGCACTTCAGGCAAGGTTTGTTAAACCTTCAATCCACTGACCAAAGCTCTGCCTCCTTTAGTTCTTCTTGCCATAAATAGAATCTATTATCTATATATACACAGTATGTATCATGAATAATAATAACAACATATGATGTAATTTCAAGGTACATGCTTTACACTGAAACATGGTTGCAAACATAGACTGTATAAAAGATGGGCGTAGCTTCCGTGATGAAGCCAGGGTTTTGCTACTTCCTGGTTGACATCTTGGATTTTTGGAGCCAGTGACGCAAAAATCGTCGGAGGGGGGCGGAGCCATAGGAGCAGTGATTGGTCAGACGGATTGAGAGGCGGGCCCTCTCTGCCCGCCCACATTTACCGCCTTCTGATCGCTTCGTCTGCATCTTCGCTGCCGACTGTCAATCGAGCCAGCCACGCCCCTTGCTCCGCAAAATGTTGAGGATTTTTTAAAAATTCAGTATTGGTTTATTTTCAGATTGGCCACCTGATCTCTGGACTTGACCATGAAACTAATAAGAAAAAAATCCTGAGCTGTAGGAATGCAGTATTTCATGATCTGTGATCACTTCTTTTCCAATTCAAGTCAATGGAAGCCAGGGCTTTCTGGAGCCAGCAGCTCGCAGACGCAGGTTTTTGACACTTCCGGGTTGGCTTCATTTTTCGGGACCGGTTGCTACGTCCATCTTTTATACAGTCTATGGTTGCAAACAGTGTCATCTGTTTTTAATCTTTTCAGCTGACTCAACTTAAAGCAACAACTCTGTTTCAAATATGCATTTGTGCACCACATGCCTTCTATTGTGCCAAAAGACTGAGGGGAAAGCGACATGTCCAACATGTGTCGGCATCCTCACCAGTTTAAAATCCATTGAGACAAAGAAATAGCATTGTTATTGTATTGTTCTGTAGTACTAGCTCGCTAGTTATAAGTAGTACTTTCATTCTAATGCAAGGTTCTCTAGTGTCTTGCTTACATGTTTGAATCAACAAGCGATTATGAAACACTACTTAATCAGCATGATCCGGAATTTCAACAGGGGATATTATTAAATTAATTCTAACACATACTTAAGCTTCGATCCCACATCCGATGCCACTTATTCTGTTGTTTTCTTGTAACGTCCTCAGGCAGTGTACGTCACAGCCATCCTGCCTTACATAGTGCTGGCCATCTTCCTGATCCGAGGACTGACTCTCAAAGGCTCCCTGAGCGGGTTAAAGTTCCTCTTCACACCAGACGTATGTTTCATATCTTCATAGAGAAAAAAAAAAGTTGGATCTTATTGTTTATATCTGCATCACACTGTGTGCCTCACCATTGCAGGTGAATGAGCTGATGAAGCCCACGACATGGCTGGATGCAGGTGCCCAGGTCTTCTATGCCTTTGGTTTGGCATGGGGAGGACTCATCTCCTTCTCAAGCTACAACCCTGTGCAGTAAGTGAATGACATTTGGAAGACCTGTAGTATTCCCAGCTTGCAACTATTTTGCTCACTGTTGTTCAAAAAAGTTAGATTTTTTCCCCCCATATTTGCTTCCCGAAGCAACAACTGTGTGCAAGACGCCATGATCCTGTCTGGTATAACTGGCTTTACCTCAGTCTATGCTGCCACTGTCACCTACTCCATCATTGGCTTCAGGGCCACTGAGAAATATGACGCCTGCATCAGTGAGTGAGTACAATTAATTTTTATGGTTTTGCAACACAATACTGCACCTTTTTTTTTTTTTGACATTATATGATTCGACTATTACGGATGGGGCCTTTACACTACGGGTACAGGAGTTTTCATGGCTGAATTACTTGATGCTGATATGCCCAGACCTTAGTGTAGATACATCAAAACAGTGACTGATTGTCACCATTGCTTCAGCGAGCAGAGTGAGTGTTGACACGGCGATGTTGAACAGTTCGCAGGTTCGGTGTTCAGTGTACCACGACAGTTACAAACTTGGCTTTGTGCTCAGTGCTAACTGGCAATTTTAAGCATGCTATCATGCCTAAAGCTAAGCTGAACTGCAGAAACAGCAAGAGTAAGCACCATATAAAAGCCTACAATAAAAAAACACATCCTGCCTTTAGGGCTCCCTCCACAACCGCTCCTCCAAGACACCTGAACGCTCCTGAGTACACCTGGAGGACTAATCTCCGAGATCAGTGGAGTGTGGTACGCTCAAACTACATCATGTCACTGTAATACGAGGTGTGTCAGAAAAGCTCCAGAACTGGTGTCACAAAAGATATATTTCAAACCCAAACTACAAACTACCAGCTTTCCCCTTCAGACAATCAACAAGCACATCTACAAAGAGATCCTGCAGCGTTTGCCAGGACAAGTCATGGCTGCTTCACCATGACAACGCGCCTGCTCACAATGCCCTGAGCATCCCACAGTTCCTGGCTGAGAAGAACATCACCGTGCTGGAGCAACCTCCCTACTCACCCCACCTGGCTCCGTGAGATTTTTTTCCTCTTCCCCAAGTTCAAGGGGGTCATCAAGGGGACCTGTTTTGAAGACGTGGACGACATCAAGATGGCTGTGACGACGGAGCTGCGAAGGATCCCAGAAGAATCCTTCCAGGAGTGCATGGCGGCGTGGCAGAGAAGGCTGGGAAAGTGTGTTAGACTCCAGGGGGGTTATTTGGAACAAGGGGAAAACTTGTAGTTTAGATTTGAAATATATCTTTTGTGACACCAGTCCTGAAACTTTTCTTGCACACCTCGTACATAACTGCTTGTCTACCAGAACAGCAATATTAACCTGTTACTTTTCTGGTTCTTTGACTCTCATAGTTGCCACCAGCATGGAAAATCCATTCCTATGTAGAATCAGATTTGACCTCTTGCTTTATTACTATTTTTGGGTTATAACTTTTTCTACTACCGTCTTTTTTTTCTTGCTTCATGTCGCAGTGGCAGACTTTGCAAGTTGAGGTGACTGTGGTGTAAAAAGTGTCTGTGCTTTGTCTGCCATTCCTGTGCTATCTGCTTACTGGCTCTAAAAATCTATCTGGCTTGTCTTGAGGAAGACTTTGGTTCCAGGCAACGTGCATGCGGGTAGGCAGACACATAGTTAGGCAAGCCATCAAATCATCCAACCAGGTCACCACAAAATGAGGTTCCTGTACAATTAAACTGCATTTATTTGTAATTGTGATAAACAGACACAGTCCAGCAGAAAATACGTGCTCCTCAAAGTGCAGTTAAAAATGCAAAAATGCTGTGCCTGCTCTAGCTTTAGCCAAAATGGTGAACATGATGGGAATTATACCAGCTGAACGTCAGCATTTTAGCATTCTTGCTATAAGCATTAATTATCTCAAAGCAACAGTGTGCAAACATGGAGAGGAGAAATGATCCCATTAGCCAGTAGAACAGTGAAGATATGAGTATATGTGAGTATTAAGAAGATGACAGGAAATATAAACTTATCCTTTAATAAGCATAATGCAATAGTCTGGTTTTACTAATCTCTGACGTATTTCCTCCCCAGAAACATCATTACTTTAGTGAACTCATTTAACCTTCCTGAGGACAGCATCACTCCAAACAACTACTACGAAGCCTTTGATCATCTGAACAGCTCCTCTCCTGATATTATTCTTGGACTGGATATCAAAACCTGTGACATGCAGAAACTTCTCAGTGAGGTGACGATTTTGATCAAAATCCATCAGATCTCCGTGCTGTTGTTGTTTTTTTCCCCCATTCTGATCGGCATTGTGTTTGTCCAGGGAGTGGAGGGAACTGGTCTGGCCTTCGTTGTTTTCACAGAGGCCATCACCAAGATGCCTGGTTCCCCCGTCTGGTCTGTCCTCTTCTTCATCATGCTTCTCTGCCTGGGACTCTCAACCCTGTTTGGCAACATTGAGGGAGTGGTGGTCCCCTTGAAAGACTTGAATGTATTTCCTAAAAAGTGGCCCCATGAAGCACTGACTGGTAACGGACTGGTGCTTCAGCTTATCACCTCACAGTCAATCAGCTTGGCTCTGAATTGTGTCTTAACACCAGCTTCCCGGTCTTTGTGTGTTTCAGGAGTTACATGTGTTATCGCCTTCGTCATTACCCTCCTGTTTGCGCAGCAGTCAGGAATTTATTGGGTAACTCTCTTTGACAACTTTGCTGGATCTGTTCCACTGCTGACCATCGGATTGTTTGAGATGATCGCTGTTGTTTACATCTACGGCATAGACAGGTTTGTGCACATTGCGGGCGTCACTGCAACACATTTTGTTTTTGTGATTGCTTTACATCTTGAGGTTTGTGGCAAAATTACTAATATGGACGACTTTTTTTTTTTTGCACCATGATATATTCCAAAACTAATCTCTTATCTGGCAGGTTCAATGAGGACATAAAGTTCATGGTTGGACATAAGCCTTCCATCTTCTGGCAGATTTCATGGAGGCTCATCAGTCCTCTCATCGTCCTGGTTATTTTAGTTTTCTACCTGTTCTCTCAAGCCCAACAAGAGCTCACCTATTTAGTCTGGGACCCCGAATCGGTAAGTTCACACATTGTATGATCAGCTAATACATCAACTTAAGCATCCCGTCTTTATGTGGCCTTTCTCTCGAATGTTCCATCATCACAACATACGAGGGGTGTCAGAATAGTTTCAAGACTGGTGTCACAAAAGATATATTTCAAATCAAAACTACAAACTACAAGTTTAACACACTTTCCCAGCCTTCTCTGCCACGCCGCCATGCACTCCTGGAAAGATTCTTCTGAGATCCTCTGCAGCTCCATCGTCACAGCCATCTTGATGTCGTCCATGTCTTCAAAACAGGTCTCCTTGATGACCCCCTTGAGCTTGGGGAAGAGGAAAAAAAATCCCACGGAGCCAGGTGGGGTGAGTAGGGCGGTTGCTCCAGCACAGCGATGTTCTTCTCAGCCAGGAACTGTGGGATGCTCAGGGCATTGTGAGCAGGCGCGTTGTCATGGTGAAGCAGCCACGACTTGTCCTGGTAAATGCTGCAGAATCTCTTCGACCGTCTGAACTCATAGTTTGTAGTTTGGGTTTGAAATATATCTTTTGTGACACTAGTCCTGGAGCTGTTGTGACACACCTCATACATCGATTTTACTGCATGCTCTGTAAGCAAAGGTAAATGCTGAAAAGCCGTTGTAAAGCCAATCCATTAATCATACCGTTTTGTGGTTTACAGGAGAAGTTTCCATCTCTGGCATCGGTACCTTACCCTTCATGGGTCAACGCAGTCATCTTTCTTTTGGCGGGAGTCCCCAGTCTGGCAGTACCTCTGTACGCATTATGCAGGCTGGTGATGGTGCTCTGCAGAAAAAAAATGTCACACTGAGAAAAATGAAACCAAATCTCAAAAACCATATACTTAGGACACAGCAGAATATTTAAAATCCCTCTCTGGTCATTGGTTAAACACTAAAAAAAACTTACCTCTGTGTATCAAAGTAACATACTGATAAGTTTATTTTCTATGAAAGTGTTCACTCTCTGCCTCAGAGTAAGATGTGACTCTAGACCTTTACTCCCTTTAAAAAGCTCTACGTAGCGCCCACCTTGCTCTCCGACCAGCCCTCACCGCTAACTGCAGCTCGAGCACACCAGCTCGCCCACGACTGCTACCCAATGGAAATTTAGAAACATTGGAGTAAATCATTAAAACAGGGTTGAAACCCATTCTGCAGAAGAATAACGATCATCGTGCGTCTTCCAGCATTTTTATATCTGGGTACTTCAGTAAAGTACTCATACTTCTGTTTTCCATCCAGACATGTTTTACGGATGCTTGTGCTGGTGAGAGAGGCCGGTTATTCTCCGCTCATTGCTTTGCTGTTGACACCATTTTTGTTTGTGTTACAATAAACTTTGCTTCTGCATTAAAGGGATTTCAACAGAACCATCTCTTTGGTGCATTTGGGATCTTGTTTCACAGTAGAAATATTCAAACGACTAGAAGATGCAGTGCGTCAAATTGGCCGGAAGAGGGAGACCTCCCACTGATGAAACAACACACTGTAGGGAGCAGGCAAAATGCCCTGCACACGACAAGACAGTGGAGTCCAGCAATGCTTAAGGTATTTCAAAAAATATTACCTGACCACTATTCTACAGCAGAAAGAATAACACTTTGAATTAACTGGTTTTCTACAATAACTGGTGATAAAATGTATTCTGACCATCATAGTGTCAACATAAAACACAAAGAATTAGAGTCTTTCAGGTCTTCACTTAACACACCCACTAAATAATCCGTGTGGTGGTGGAAAAAGAAGCGAACCCACTTGGCATCACTTCATTATCACTGGATCAGACGTGTTCAGGAGGAAGTTGTTGTTTTTACAGAATCGCATCAGCTGATCCAAAAAGTGGAGTTTCTGTGTTTGAGCCTCTCAGTAGCGGATTTACTGTGAACAACCGCTCTAACATTATCCTGTCTTGGAATTTATTTGTCCCCAATGATGGTAATATTTACAGACCCAGAAGCAGCCTCAAATCTTAATATTTCCTCCAGCACATTTCAGCTTTGGACTGATGCTTTAATACTGGTACACAGGGTCTTTATTCCGCCATACAGTAGGCTGTGCCTTTTCGAGTAAAAAAAAAAAACATTTTCCAGCAATCTTGTCGAGTGTCAGGGTCTGTGAATGATTAATGTGTTCAGTGGGGACAACAACAATACAGTTATTTCTGCGCTATTAGTTCAAAAAGACAGCAGACGATTCCAAAGACTTCCTTACTTTTTCATTCTAAGATATTTAATTTAATCAAACTGATTGAAATTGTACTGATGCACCACCAAAAGCTAAAGCGGCACTAAATATCATAATAATTGGTAACTCAAATAACTAATAACAAGCCAAAGTGAACTTTGTCCCTTGGCTTGAACAGCTGCCAAACTATTACCCTTCAATGATTCACAAAAATAATGATAAAAGCGAGATAAACCTACACTCGAAGATGTTGTTCTATACTGACGTTGTAGGCAATTATTGAATCCTATTGCTGACTCACTTATTAATATGGGTACACCACCGCGGACAGCAGGAAGCAGTGAGAGTTCTGCAGCTTAGCCTTGAAGCGTCTGACTGATTGTGGTCTCAGCTGATAAATAAATAGCGCGACAGCAATATGTGCTACGAAGAAAAGACAATTATTATCAATCACTGTCCAAAAAAACTTCTTTAAATGCACATTTTCTGAATGAACACATAATCCATCGCCGTAGTTTAAACAATGTAGGGGATGGGTATTTTATTTTAGATGGATATACTGAATAAATTTGTTTGTGCTTCACTGATTTAAAGTGACCTGCCGAATGGAAAAAGAAATTCAATAAGAAAAATCTGCAGAACTTTTGGCACACATTTAAAAAAAAACAACATTTAAGTTCATTCCTGTCAGATTTTATGGGAAGCGTAAGAAAATAGGATGAACAAATATTCAAGCCACTTTGTATTTGAAATGAGCAGATATGATCAGCTGTCATTGAAGGAACAAACCGAGTAAAGTTGAGTATTCAGGCATATCTGAGGGTGACACTCCTAATTTAGGATAAACCAAATGAGCGATGTGCTTTAGGAGTTTGTAACTATTGTAGAAAAATAGATGATCAGAATCCGTTAAGACTCAGACGCGTTAGTTGCAGCCTCAGGGGATTTTTATTATTTCCTGGCGGATCACACATCTCAACAGACAGACGTCAAATCCGAACTCATCCTCTGGAGCAAAAGTTTTAAAGTACAGGCAGCGTCATGGAGACGAGGTCACCATGACCTGTTGTCGTAGTAACCGGGGACGCCAGATGGCTAGTTTCTTGGAAAACTATGTGTGTGTGTGTGTGTGTGTGTGTGTGTGTGTGTGTGTGTTTCCTGTGCTTGTTCTGGTTACATTCCAACAACATCATTTCACTTGATATGTGTCTTGTGTGCACTGTACAACATCCTGATTTCTCAGTATCTCTATTCTTCACTCCAACATTCATCTGAAATTCAACTGACTTTCACTCCAACATAACAGTAAAATCATACTGTAGGTGGACAAACCCTCTGTGTTGTCACTCATAAGTGGCTTTGAAGCTCAGTGTGGTGGCTCAGATCACTGTCACCATCATGACAGCGTCCGACTCTTCTCATCCAAACAAAGAGGTGGAGCTTGAGTGGAGCTGAGATGGGCAACGCCTTTGGGCCATGAACCGTCCTGTGACGATACTTCCCCGTCATCTGAATGAGTTATGTGTAACTTTATGAGCTACAGTTTAAACACCTGAGTTATATAAAAATGTACCCTCCTACAGTTGTCATAAACAGGAAAATTGGCAACAGACACCAAAACAGTTTTGTGTAGCAGGCTGTAAAGAAGTTTATTTCTGCTTTAAAGTTGGGCGTTTTCACATGGGGGTCTATGAGGACTGACTCCCTTTTGGATCCAGCCTCAAGTGGCCATCTGAGGAACTGCTCTGGCTTCCATTTCCAGCCCTGGAAATTTCCGCTCCACTGAAATCAGCAAGAGGGAAGAGTCGTATGTTTTATCTCCAACCGACCGTTATGTAAGCAAATAAAGCAGCACCTATGTTGCCGTCATATCACGAACCATAAAGGAGGCAGGCCCAAACTTTCACCGAGAAACCCATTTTATCGAGGTATCTTGGGTAACATTTAGGATCGAGTACGTTTGTGAATTTTATCATTTTACAAACCTAGAGGCAAAGTCTACTGTTTTTACATGTGTCTGTGAAGATTCTCAGTCATCCAGGTCGTGGTTATCCTCGTAGTTTAACTGCAGCAACTGGACTTGCTTGAGTTCCTTGAAGACGTTTCACCTCTCATCCAAGAGGCTTCATCAGTTCTGACTGACTAGTTGGGAGTTCCAGATACTTAAATCCTTAAGGAGCCATTAACACTTGAGTTTCTACTGTTTTTACCACTTTCTTTAACAGACTGAATGATTCAAACTGACAAATCACCGTCCACAATACCACTGCAACAATACACTTTTGAAAATGACAATGTTGGAGGAAGCTCTGCGCTCTATGTGAGCCGTCTTTGAACACATTGGTTGCTTCTGCCTTTTTATATGTTAGTAGTTGAAAACTGGAGATTCAGTAGGAATGGAATGATGTGACAACCTGGAGGATGTTAGCCTTTAGGACATGGCATCTCCATGTCTTTATCAAATAAATGTCTTTACCAGAGTCGGATAAAGATGTGAAGAAAAGATAAGATATGATAAGATAATTCTTTATTTATCCCCATAGTGGAAATACACGTGTGTGTGTGTGTGTGTGTGTGTGTGTGTGTGTGTGTGTGTGTGTATATATGGACACACATAAACAAAAACAGACACATATATATGGACACATATATAAAGGAAAAAAGTACGTACAACTAAAAGTTCAAGTGGCAAATCTAAAAGTTCCCCTATTGAGCAACAGATCTCACCATCTAAGAGCTAAATGTGCATGGTTTGGCCTATAATCTTGCCCTGGCCATTTCTTAGACTACAAATCATTTTGGAACAAACAGCAAATAAGAAGAAACGTGTTATTCTGAAGGTCTACAACCTTTTTAGCTCAGCTGATGATGTGTTTAAGTGTTGTTGCAAATGGAGCCCCGGGGCAGCCGCTCCCTTTAAATATTAACCAGAAAAGAAAACACGTCTACTATCCGTGATGAAACAGATACCAATGTGTTAATAAGTATGATGAGTGGACAACAGTGCCAAACATTTAGCAAAAAGGCAATTGGAAATAGTGTTTACTTTTGTTTTTTTAAGTAGCAACAAAATCCTCATTTATGCAATGCAACCATCCTTCCTTATATTCTTTCTGAACACAGTAACTTGGTTGCAAAGATGTTCTTCGGAGATTATAGTTAACTAAAAATAAATTGCAGCTACGACTGGGAGGGTTATGTAACCATGAGTTAACAAAACTTTTAAAATCATTCCCGTTAAAAATAAAACAGTATATGTTCATATATGAAATCTGGTATTATTGTGTGATTATTATGATTTTTATTATTTTTTGTGTTCATTTTATTTTCTGTCATTAACTGGTTTGATGTTGGAAGTGATATGTACAGAAAAGTGCTCTATGTACATCCTGTTACTCATTTAAATAAAAAGTTAAATAACAAACATAAAACAATATAACTTTTTTTTTTTTTAAATAATAAAAGCTATACTGAAACTCGCCATTTTTAAACAATAAAAACCAAACTGCATTTGAAATAGAAATTAAAAATAGAGGGAGAAACTAATAAAAAGAATGCCACACTGTAATTACTCTGCCTCTTCTACTTAGTAAGTAGCTGCCTCAGCTACTGTGCACAATTAGAGGCAGTTCTATTCACATGTTCAACATGCTCGGCGTCATCATTAGTGCCCACACCTTACAGTGCTCTGGAGATGTTATCTTCCCTCTTATCAGCTCCAGGGCCCCACAACAATATGGTTCGCAAAGGTGACTGAGTTGGAAAACAGGGTGACAGGTGAGGTACACCCGTGGATCCAAACAGATTTTCTGGCTGTGAGAGAACAATGGAACTGACTGCGGCATTGTTTCAATGTTGCTATAAACCAAACGACGGCATAAAAGCAAAAGAGCAGAGTACGCCTTCGCTAATCTATAAACAGAGCCAGATAAAGTGAGAGATCATAAACCTGCCACTGCCTTGCCAAGCGTTTATAATAATCCCTCAGTCGCACTTCTCAGAACAATAGCGTAACATCCACGGTTCAGAGTGGTCGCCATGAAACTCTTACTTCCTAACCCAGGACTGGAACAGCGGATCTTCAGCCATGAAGATCTGGAGAGGATGGAGAAGGAGGAGGCTGAGGACAGACCCAAGTGGGACAACAAAGCCCAGTACATACTAACATGTGTGGGCTTCTGCATTGGGATTGGCAACGTGTGGCGATTCCCCTACTTGTGTCAAAGTCATGGAGGAGGTAAGCTCAGGTCAAATAGTAACTCTGTCTTAATGATGAACAAGTCACAGTGTGGTTAAGGTTGCTGGACATTGTGTTTTTTTTTCTATAATTTAGACATCATTTTCCCAGACAGACTTACTGTATCAGGGCAGAATTAGTTATTGTGTTAAAGCACTCACAAAAAGGCAGATGCTGATTCCAAATATCGAAACTACTAACTCCTTCTTTTTTAAATACACATCTTGGTCTTTGTGCATGTACAGTAATTGGTTTCTTTTCCAAAGCATGCGGGTTACATAAAATTAAAATGTTGCATAATGAGTCACAGAGAATGGGACAGCTTTTTAAAAGAATAACAGAACCATGAAATCTTATTATTTTTCTGTGATTTTTAAAACTTGATGTTAAAGCCCTTATCTCAGAAGTGAATTCCACGTTTTTGTGATCACGCACACAGAAAACTCAAAATAGCAAAGATGACCTTGTAAAAAATTGAAAAAAGATTCACAAGATTATACAACAACCAGCTATAACCATAAAATTTTGATTTTTTTATTACCTTGACTTAATGGCCAGAACTAACCATAATGTTTTCGTAAGTGTAAAATAAAACGGACTTTTAGGAATTGCTAAATGTCCAAAGCCACTGAGCTCTCTAGAGGGGTTCTACTGAGCCTGCCAGTGATCATTAATCAGCAAAATAGGACAGCTTGGAAATGTAGAACCCTAACAGCTACACACTTAGAGGTAGGTCGAACACTAGCTCCCTTGAAGACACACAACTGTTGCTCACCACCTTCTAGTGTACCAGGAGTGTGATCGGCGGACTGTTTTCCATCCATGTGCAGCGGATCTGTGTCTACATATTCTGCACATGCATACGACTTCCTTGTAACATAGTCTAGCATAGTTATACTTTAGGCAGGGACCTAAAGTATAACACTGGCCTTTAGCTTTGATTATGCTTCCTTACTTCGTTACACTATTTGGAGGACTCCATTCCATACATGTACACTACTGTGCTGCACACGGACAAGGTAGAAGATAGGTTGCATGGATTTAAGGAAGATGCAAGAAGTCTAGCAATAACAGAAAGATGGCCCGGATGTCAAAGTCAAGAGAAATTAACTCAAACCGTGCCTACCAGCTTCCAAAATGCACTGATAGACAGGCACGACTGTTTCACAGCTCAGACTCTTCAGTCTAAGCTGTAAAGAGACTTTATTTGCCTGGGAATGCGTTGTCATGTTTGGAATGTCGGAAAAACTCTTGATTTCTAAAATTGTGCTAGTGATCATTTAACATTTTCCAGGTGCATTTCTGATCCCCTACCTGATCCTGCTGGTGCTCGAAGGAATGCCTCTCCTGCTGCTGGAGTTTGCCATCGGCCAGCGCCTCAGGAAAGGCAGCGTGGGAGTTTGGAGGGCCATCAACCCCTATCTGACTGGTGTCGGTGAGTTATTAGACTGGAAGACCCAGAAGAGACAAAACAACCACAGGAGCCCTAATAAATACCTGACTCTTTGCAAGTGTGGTGTCAGTTATTGTTGCTCTCCCACAGGTATCGCCTCCATGCTGGTGTCGTTACTGATCGGACTGTACTACAACACCTTAATAGCCTGGATCATGTGGTATCTCTTCAACTCCTTTCAAAGCCCGCTGCCTTGGGCCCAGTGTCCTCTCAATGAGAATAGGACAGGTATTTGAAAATACATTATGCAAATACTCAAACATATTAACCCCCTAAAACTCTACTGAAAATAACTGACTGTTTAATGCTTCTTCAGAATTTGTATCAGAGTGTCAACGCAGCTCCACCGTGGATTATTACTTCTACAAAGTGACCCTAAACAGTTCGACGTCTATAGCTGAGTCTGGAGGACTCCAGTGGCCCATCGTACTCTGTCTGTTAGCTGCCTGGACAATCATCTGTATCAGCTACATACGAGGGATCAGTACTTCAGGAAAGGTTTGTTGAACCTGCAGTTAAAAACTACGTATAACTCAATGACTACTATTAGCATTATTTCCTATGTTTTTTTTTTTTATATCTTCAGGCAGTGTACGTCACAGCCATCCTGCCTTACATAGTGCTGGCTATATTCCTGATCCGAGGACTGACCCTCAAAGGCTCCCTAAACGGGTTAAAGTTCCTCTTCACACCTGATGTATGTTTCAAACTTTTTATCATCCAAAAAGTAATTCAGAAATGTCCTAATACTGAGTCACATCACGCTCTGTCTTGATCTTGCAGGTGGAGGAGCTGATGAATCCAACAACTTGGCTGGATGCAGGTGCCCAGGTCTTCTATGCCTTTAGCTTAGCATGGGGAGGACTCATCTCCTTCTCAAGCTACAACCCCGTTCAGTAAGAAACATTTAGTAGTGTTTTGTAACCGCACAACAGTTTGGCTAAAATTTAACTCTCAGAGAGAAATGTAACTTTCTCAGACATGTTTTGGTTCTAAATCTTCTGCCTTTTTTTTTTCTTTTTCCCAGCAACAACTGCATGCAAGATGCCGTGATCCTGTCCGCTATAACTGGCCTCACCTCCATCTATGCTGCCACTGTCACCTATACCATCATTGGCTTCAGGGCTACTGAGAAATATGAAAATTGTATTAGTGAGTGAGTAGTCACAGAGTAGTCACAGAGCATTCACAGACCGCTGCATGTTTCTCACAAGTTTACATTTTTTAGAGACACAGTTTCTAATCAAAGTTTATACAAACAGGCCAAACTTCCAAACCCAAGTTTGGAGAGATGACTTGAAATGTTGATTTTTCATCCATAACTCAAATTCCTAAACCATGTACATATTTAAACAGCAGAATACGAACTGGATTTGTGATGCTCACTCCACATTCACTAATACTCCTCATATTTCCTCCCCAGAAACATCATTACTTTAGTGAACTCATTTAACCTTCCTGAGGACAGCATCACTACAGACAACTACTACGACGCCTTTGATCATCTGAACAGCTCCTCTCCTGATATTATTCTTGGACTGGATATCAAAACCTGTGACATGCAGAAACTTCTCAGCGAGGTGACGATTTTGATCAAAATCCATCAGCTCTCCGTACTGTTGTTGTTTTTTTTTCCCCACTCTGATCAGCATTGTGTTTGTTTCCAGGGGGTGGAGGGAACTGGTCTGGCCTTCATTGTTTTCACAGAGGCCATCACCAAGATGCCTGGTTCCCCCGTCTGGTCTGTCCTCTTCTTCATCATGCTTCTCTGCCTGGGACTCTCAACCCTGTTTGGCAACATTGAGGGAGTGGTGGTCCCCTTGAAAGACTTGAATCTGTTACCTAAAAAGTGGCCCCAAGAAGCAGTGACTGGTATACTATTTTGTAGCTAAAACACATAGACTATATATATAAAAGATGGATGTAGTGACCATGCTGTCGCCCATTAATTTGTGAACTACCATTTCTATGCCTTGAGTTTAAAACGTGGTTGCTTTTTTGAAACTACACGTAATAAGTGAGGGGTGGGTCTGACTGAGAAGCCGAGGACACTATGCGTGGCGATACGGTAGCACCCTCAATCACAAGGTAGCCCCACCCTGAAGCACATCCTGCTTTATAGTTTGTTTTATTTTAAATGGGACCATTATTCAGAAAACAAACACCATGCATTGAAGAAGATGTGAAACTAGCAATTGAGCCCATGAACTCATCTGAAAAATATCTACCGAGTTAATAATTCAAGTCAAAAGAAGGGTCATTGTCTTCTAGACTTCTTTACAATGTGACAAGCAGAGGAGTCGGCCCCCGCTGACCCTTAAACAGTACAGTTATTGGGGAACTGTTGCATTGATACTTCTCAGACCTGGAAGTTATGTCCATCTTTTGTATAGGGTCTAAACTTCAGCTTTGTGACCACATTGTCTGGATTGTGTCTTAACACCAGCTTCCTGGTCTTTGTGTGTTTCAGGAGTTACATGTATTATCGCCTTCGTCATTACCCTCCTGTTTGCGCAGCAGTCAGGAATTTATTGGGTAACTCTTTTTGACGACTTTGCTGGATCTGTTCCACTGCTGACCATCGGATTGTTTGAGATGATAGCTGTTGTTTACATCTACGGCATAGACAGGTTAGTGCACAAAGCGTCTGTATTTGCTGATTTTATCATGTTGCTGGGCCTAAAACAAAATTATCATGCAAGCTGCCTCACGTCTTTTGCCTAAATATCATCAAAATCACCGACAATGATCCTCTCTTTACATATAGTAATAATTAAGAATTCAAAAAAATGACAATCTAAAATTAAAGATGTCTTTTCATCGTGACAAATGCACAGTTACTCATAATCCACCGTTACAAAATGGTTTAACCGCCTTCCTCGTTCTTTGTTTTGGTTTTACAGCCTGGAATTTTCCCATGCCTTGACTACTCTCTTTATATTGCATCTATTTGATTTCAAGTCCTTACTGTTTCGTAACCTTCAAGTTCTGTCTTCTCTGCGTTGCTGCTATTTTGGCCTTGATCATACTGTAAAACTGTAAACATCTCAGCAAGGCACTTTACTGACTAAATAAAGTTGTATATATAAAAGTGTAATTACAAATTCTCTTATCTGGCAGGTTTAACGACGACATAAAGTTCATGATTGGACATAAGCCCTCCATCTTCTGGCAGGTTTCGTGGAGGTTCATCAGTCCCGTCGTCATTCTAGTTATCTTAGTTTTCTACCTGGTAACTGAAGCCCAAAAAGAGCTCACCTATTTGGTCTGGGACCCCGACTCGGTAAGCTCACATAACATTTACTTGTGTTTTTTGAGTCGTTGCATCCGTATTTGATTCACAGTGTCTATAAAAAGTATTCCACCGTCTTGAAAGTTTTCACCTCGTACTTACAAAACAGACTCTTTCATTCGATTTCTACAAAGTAATGTCAAATAATTTAAAATATTAAACATAGAATAATTGTATGAAACCATCACCACATTCAAGTCAGTATTTCGTAGTTCATAGTTGCCTTTACCTACAATTACAGCACTGACCCTGTGTAAACAGGTCTCAGTCAGTTTTGGATAATTCAGTTTTACCTCATTTTTCTTTGCAAAACTAATCAAGCTCTGCCAGGTTACATGGGAAAATGTGAGTGAACAGCCCTTCATAAGTCCTGCCACAAACCTGTCATTTAGATTGAGGACTGGGCTCTGACTTGACCACGACAGAACATCATCTTGTTGTCTTTAAACCATTTCTGTGTAGCTTTGGCTGTATACTTCTGGTTGTTGTCTTGCTGGAAAACAAATCTTCTCCCAAGTCGTAGTTTTCTTGGAGTCTGTATCAGGTTGTCCTCCAGGACTCTCTATACTTTGCTGCATTCATTTTTACCCTCTACCTTTACAAGGCCTGCTGAGAAGAAGCATCTCCACATCATGATGATGCCACCACCATGCTTCATGGTGGGGATGTTGTGTTTGTGATGATGTGCAATGCTTGGTGTCTGCCCAACATAGCATCTAGTCCGATGACCAAGAGGCTGAACTTTTGTCTCTTTAGATCAATTTCAGTTTTTGAGAACGACCTGCTTTAGGCAGATTTAGACTTGTGCCATATTCTTTGCATTTTAGGGATGAGTTTCACTTTCGGAGCACAGAGCAGCAAGATTTAGTGATCTGGCGACTGCAGACAAACTCTGTCTTGCTTGAGTTTTACCGTTTCTTTACTGAATGTTGGCGTTAGTGTTCGAAGTACTTCAACTGTTCAGCTGTATGAGAAAATTAAGCAATCTTTACTCTGTTCTCAATTTAAACAAACAAAAAAATAACAATCAAAAAGTACCAATAAGAATACTGTTAAAGTACGTAAACAGTGTCAGTAAAAGTAGCAGTACCGTTACAATCTTAACGATAACCATCTCTATCCAATGATGGATTTTATTGTACTTCAAGAGACATTTAGTGACTTGGAAGTTTTCTTGTACTGATCTCCTGACTAGTAACTTGTTCACAGAGTTGCTTTGAGTAGTCTTTCATCCTTATGGCGTAGTTACAGCCACGAGTACAAATTCATCAGTGACAGGACTTTCCAGATACAGATGTCTTTACATGAGAATCACTGAGACACAGTCACTGCACTTAGATGATCTCAAGGTCACTAATCTTGAGAGTTGAAACCACATAGTTACCCTTGCATTGAATTAAGAGAGTCATTTGTGCAATGGGCCCTGTGATAGACTGGCGACCTGTCCATGGTGTCCCCAGTCTTCGCCCTAAGTCAGCTCGGATAGACTCCAGCCCCCCCGCAACCCTTGTGAAGATTAAGCGGTGTATAGATAATGAATGGATGGATGGATGATTCTATATTTTTAAAATCTGTTTTTACGTTGAGTCACATTATATTGACCATGATTCAATGCCAAAGAGCAATAAAAGGGGACAACATTCAAGGGGTGGGTGAATACTTTTTATAGGCCCTGTATAGATAAATTTGTGATGTGTCAAACATTTTTTATAGTAAGGCTTGTTAAAAATACAACATCAAATAGTAACTTGTCGGGTGTCATTATATTCTTTTGTGGTTTACAGGAGAAGTTTCCATCACTGGCATCGGTACCTTACCCTTCATGGGTCAACGCAGTCATCTTTCTTTTGGCGGGCGTCCCCAGTCTGGCAGTACCTGTGTACGCCTTGTGCAGGCTGGTCATTGTGACCTGCAAGAAAAAGAAAAAACACAGTGAAAAATTGTACCAAATATCTTAATGTTATTAAACAAGCCAGAACACAATACAATGCAAGATTATTTCACTTGATATGCTACCTTAAATGTTAAATGGGCTGCAAATACAGTATACAGAGCTTTTTACCTCAGCGGTTAAAAAAAAAAAAAAGAAAAAAAAAAGCACGTTGTAATGTTTTTGCATAATTCACCCTCACACTCTCAACAACAGCAGAACTGCAATGCAGCATGTTTGTCTGCCATCAGAAGCAACTTTGGATTTAGTGCCCAAGGACGCTGGCACGTGGAGCGACTGAAGATCAAAACTCCAACCCTTCGACTAGCGGACAGTCGACTCCCTCTCCTGAGCTGCAGCTCGCCAGTCATGAACATCATCTTCAATGTTATTTAAATTACTACTGTAAACAGTTGTTTGCCTATTTATATTCATCTTTTATTGATGCACTTTAATAAAATGGTCACAAACTGTATCTGCTCATGTTTTCTGCAATTTCATCCCTGCTTTTTAATATATACGTTTCCATTATTATTGTTGTTATTGTTGTTATTACTAATGTTGTGTTGGTGTTGTGTTGTTACGAGTACAACAGTTTCCCTGAGGTGCCCTACCAAAGGGATCAATAAAGTTCTATCTAATCAAATCTAATCTAATCTAATCTAGAGAAGATATGTAGAAGATTTTGTTTCCTGTTTATATTCTACACCCAGAGACAGTATATTGTATGAATACAGGTTTGTGTGAGTTTTGACAATATAATAATTCACTTGACAATGGTCTTCCTGCACTGCATGAACTGTTTCCAACATGAAACTTGAGGACGAACTCATAGCTGTCATTATATACGGAGATGCATTAGTTCATTTTGATGCAATATCACAGACACACCTTAGTAGTTTCCCTCTGAGATCAGTTTTGTGGATCTGGGTTCAAACTTTTCAGTGCTGGAAGTGTTTCAATCAGCAGCAGCAGATATAATGCC
>NW_007578240.1:190890-210162 GCF_000690725.1 Stegastes partitus
TTCAATAAAGCTGAAAAGTTGAAAAAACAGATTTGTCCAAGGCCATTTGTTTTAGAATTTTAATTCCATTTTAAATACAATCTCGCCGTTTTCCTTGATGACACAATGGCCAACAACTTTCTCTCTCCAAGTCCACTTTGTGTCAGAAAAGTTTGAAAACAATTTCTGAAAGATGTCATGAGCGAAAGCCCCCGTTAACCTCCAAAGCTACGCTATCAGACTTTGGATGCAGTTAGCTTGCTAATCCTCAACATCAACATCAACAACAAAGACGCAAACTCTGTCAACTCGTAAGGTAGCAAACTAATCAGTTTTAGCAGACAGACAAATGCAGTAAAGACAGCGTTAGTAAGGATAACCGTAACCTTATGTAGCCAAGCAAACTTCTAGTACACTTAACAAACTTTCAAAAATGAGAGTGTCTTGTCTCGCTTTCCTTTTGAATTAATGGTTACCCTGGCCTCTGAGTCATTTAGAAATGAACGCTGTAATTTGTTAGTAGTTGGTAAATCACTCACCAGGTCCATGTGATCAATATTTTTTTACTGCTACTTACAAAAGTGTTTCACAGGCTGCATTATAGGCGGAAAAATTCACTTTTTTTTGTTTGTTTTATTTTAAATTAAATTTCTGCCAATAGCATCATGTTAATATTATTATTAATGTGCAGAAATTTCAAAATTTTCCTTTTAAACTGTTCGGTAATGGTAATCACATGATGAACTTCTTCGTCTTTGCACATCTTTGTTCTATCTAACGTTATTGCATGAAACTGTGACAATGAAGAAAAAAAAATGCTAGCACAGGAAATCAAATCAGTGAGAATATGACCACACAAAAGCAAATAACTATGTTCTTATTGTGTTAGTGAAAATGAAGTTATGCCTTTATTAAATAGGGTAGCTGCTGGTAAGCAGTTATCAAAATGTGTCATTTTAATCTTAGCAACCAGCACCCAGGTAACCAACAAGACCATCCCAGCCCTCCTCTAGCAACCCAGCACTACAACTAGTAACTCGCATCTACTTATTGCCACCAGGGCAACCACTGAGCAACAGTACTCCCCCCTAGAAACACAGAAACAGTCACCCTGTCACTTTGTCAATCTTCACATAGCAACCAGTCAGTACACCACAGCAGCCCCAAGCTAAAGCAGACACAGAGTGATCACCAAGCCAAACCCCTAAACCTCATCAATCACACTGGAAGACACCACAAAACCACCACCTGTTAAAGTAACCCTGAGAAACCACCTACTGACACCCTATCAGCCTTATAGTACATTGTAGCAACCATCCAAAACCATTTAGTAACATCTTGTACACCCTACTAATCATCTTCCATGGGAACCAACTGGTTCACTTAGCAACAACCTATCAGCAGCCAACAACATACTACAACATTGTTTATACCCTGAAACACTAAGATACCGCATTCACCAGTCAAGTTGTGACTAAAAACATGTTTTGTGAGGAACCAGTGACTCTGACCTTTGATCTTTTGGCTGTAACAAGTCATCACTTTATCATTTTAACCTGTTAGGCGTCTGTATGTTATTTTGTCATGATTATGAATGACGTCATTAGTTATGGCCTGAAAACATGTTTTGTGAGTCAAGGTGACCTTCAACGTTTGGAGGCATGATTACAGTATAAATTAATAAATAAATAAATAAATAAATTACCGTATATTCAAACATACAGTGCTTAACGAACCACCTGTCTAATTTATTATTATCTACATTTATAGATCATCCAGCATCATGAAGTGTTTTAACTCCGCTCAGCTCTTGACATTTTACCATTTTGAACAGGAATGAGGAATTTAAAACTGAATTCACATTTTTAAAGCCAAATCTGAGCCACTGGACTTCTCTGAGAAGTCAGAAATTAATAAGATTCAACCACTAAAATTAATTTTTCTGCTCAGGAATGCAAGCAAATGACTATAATTTAACATCTAAACCAAGAAATAATTATGTGCTTTACTATTTTTTCAGTTTTGTTGTAAAACTGTGAATTTCATTGATAGCAACAATAATCATAGTTTAGCATTAAAAATATAATTTCAGTTAAAGAGCTTCTACATACTGGTGCATGAACCATTACAGAAACATTAAAAAATTGTTTTGTTAATTACCAATGCTGATAATTAAGGGCAGCAGTAGCACAAACCTTACACTGGGTGGTTGTGTATTAAATGTGTTAAGCACTGTGTGTGTGTCTAACAGTGACATAATCCTTATTTAAAACATCCCATATTTTAAGTTATTGTAACCTTAACCTGCACAGTATCAAAATCAGACAGAATAACACTGTTAGTTTTAGGATGATTACCCATTTATGACATTATAGTATTTTCCCATACATTTCTACCAACATTTGATATTATCACAGTAAACTGTTTTCTACATCTTCTGACAGTGTACATTTCTTAATTTAAGGTAATTCAGTGTAAGGTAATATACTATTTTGGATTTTATGAATCATTACTGGAACCATTTTTCCTTTACAATATTTTTTAACAAACATTTTTTACAGTGCATTTAGCTGCTCCATTTGAGTCCATTTAATCTGGCTACGGTTCGACTGAGCTCATTTTTTTATGTCAGTGGTGGAGCAGTAATTCCTTTAACTGTGTATTGATGATTGATGCAGATACACTCTGCACCTTGCTGCTCTAAACAGATTAGTTAGTAGACGATGAAACACACTCTGTAAATTAGATGCAAACTGTTGACTAAATATGTATAAATATGAAATCAAAGTGCAATACATGAATCAAATGTTTATTTACACAGCAACCTCTGAAAACATGATCACATTGCTCACATTGTGTATGCTTTACTCAGGCACGTGGACATTTATTGCTTCATAAGAGGTCCAGTATTTTTATTCACCAGGTGCGAGACAATACTTTGCTTTTATGACCCTGTGCGGGAAAAAACGTTTCTGCAGTTTCCTGATCCTTTTATCTTGATCGATTCTCTTGCACAGGAAGTCTTTTTTCAAAGGAAGACACTTTTTTTTGTTCACTTGTTTCTGTATTTGGTCAGTTTCCATCTTTACACTTCTGAACCACGTGCTCTGCCTTCTTCAGGTGGCTGTGACTTACTGAAACACCTTCTCCATCATGTGTATTTGTTTACCACAGGATGTTCAAGCAGCCGTGCCATGACACGATAACTGCTTTACTTCAAACCACACAGTTCACTTTGTGGTGCCAAGACATTGATCCGTCCACCATTTAAAGTGATACTGCACCCATTTACCTCAACAAACGTGGTTACTTGCTCGTTAAGAGTATTACCCAGCCTGTCAAAACTGTGTTTTTCCTTTAATGTATTCATACAGTCGTCCTCAAATGTATTCATACCCATCCACTGAAGAAGAAACAAACAGCTGTCACTGAAATAAGTTGAAATTGACAAAAGTAATAATAAATTAAAATTTAATGAAAATCACGTCATTGCTTTTGAATTGTGGTTCAACAGAAATATAGAAAAAAAAATAAACAAGCAAACAAGCATTTGTTTATTTATTTATTTATTCATTTATTTATTTATTTACAGTTTCTAGTTATTTGAGTGACTACAGTGAATTTTGCCTTTTCTTTAATGGAAGAATACATTTGAGGACAACTGTATGTGCTCAGACTGGGATAACTGTTAGGATTTGAGTTAAACTGTGGAGCATAAATTAAGATTTGTAACATGTGAGTGTGTATGTACATTGTATGATTGAGTGACAATAGAACAATATTAAATGCACTCTCCAAAACTTTTTTTTTTTCCGATTGCCTTGAGTCTACTGTGACACCTTTAACAAAATTACCCTTGACTTGTGAATCATTCTTCCCTATCAACCACATTAACATGTGAGAGAACTGTAATTCTCAGGACATAGTGTTCGTTCTTTAGGTTTGTTACGCATAAAGGTCCAGAATCTGTGTTCTTGTGTTTGTTCTTTATGTCCTCAGTGCTCTGCAGTTTAAAGTTGGAAATGCTTAGTTATGGCCCTGAATGCTCATGATGTCTCTTCTAGCATATTAAAAAAAAAAAAGAAGAAGAAGAAAAAAACACACGATATGAACATTTTAAAGTAAAATAAATAAATAAAAGAAGCTTGATTATCACTAGAGGGGATTTTTTTAAATACTACCTTAATTGAACATCACTGGCAAGGACAATAAACTATTTACTATTGTCTAATTCTGCACGGAAAAACTGGAAAAGAGGACTGTAAATTNTGTGTGTCTAACAGTGACATAATCCTTATTTAAAACATCCCATATTTTAAGTTATTGTAACCTTAACCTGCACAGTATCAAAATCAGACAGAATAACACTGTTAGTTTTAGGATGATTACCCATTTATGACATAGTAGTATTTGCCCATACATTTCTACCAACATTTGATATTATCACAGTAAAATTGTGTTTTCTACATCTTCTGACAGTGTACATTTCTTAATTTAAGGTAATTCAGTGTAAGGTAATATACTATTTTGGATTTTATGAATCATTACTGGAACCATTTTTCCTTTACAATATTTTTTAACAAACATTTTTTACAGTGCATTTAGCTGCTCCATTTGAGTCCATTTAATCTGGCTACGGTTCGACTGAGCTCATTTTTTTATGTCAGTGGTGGAGCAGTTACTCCTTTAACTGTGTATTGATGATTGATGCAGATACACTCTGCACCTTGCTGCTCTAAACAGATTAGTTAGTAGACGATGAAACACACTCTGTAAATTAGATGCAAACTGTTGACTAAATATGTATAAATATGAAATCAAAGTGCAATACATGAATCAAATGTTTATTTACACAGCGACCTCTGAAAACATGATCACATTGCTCACATTGTGTATGCTTTACTCAGGCACGTGGACATTTATTGCTTCATAAGAGGTCCAGTATTTTTATTCACCAGGTGCGAGACAATACTTTGCTTTTATGATCCTGTGCGGGAATAAACGTTTCTGCAGTTTCCTGATCCTTTTATCTTGATCGATTCTCTTGCACAGGAAGTCTTTTTTCAAAGGAAGACACTTTTTTTTGTTCACTTGTTTCTGTATTTGGTCAGTTTCCATCTTTACACTTCTGAACCACGTGCTCTGCCTTCTTCAGGTGGCTGTGACTTACTGAAACACCTTCTCCATCATGTGTATTTGTTTACCACAGGATGTTCAAGCAGCCGTGCCATGACACGATAACTGCTTTACTTCAAACCACACAGTTCACTTTGTGGTGCCAAGACATTGATCCGTCCACCATTTAAAGTGATACTGCACCCATTTACCTCAACAAACGTGGTCACTTGCTCGTTAAGAATATTACCCAGCATGTCAAAACGGTGTTTTTCCTTTAATGTATCCATACAGTCGTCCTCAAATGTATTCATATCCTCCCATTGAAGAAGGAAAAAAAACAGCTGACACTGAAATAAGTTGAAATTGACAAAAGTAATAATAAATTAAAATTTAATGAAATCATTGAATTGTGGTTCAACAGAAACATAGAAAAAAATAAACAAGCAAACAAGCATTTATTTATTTATTCATTCATTTATTTATTTACACTTTCTAGTTATTTGAGTGACTATAGTGAATTTTGCCTTTTCTTTAATAGAAGGGTATGAATAGATTTGAGGACGACTGTATGTGCTCAGACTGTGATAACTGTTAGGATTTGAGTTAAACTGTGGAGCATAAATTAAGATTTGCAACATGTGAGTGTGTATGTACATTGTATGATTGAGTGACAATAGAACAATATTAAATGCACTTTCCAAAACTTTTTTTTTTTCCGATTGCCTTGAGTCTACTGTGACACCTTTAACAAAATTACCCTTGACTTGTGAATCATTCTTCCCTATCAACCACATTAACATGTGAGAGAACTGTAATTCTCAGGACATAGTGTTCGTTCTTTAGGTTTGTTACGCATAAAGGTCCAGAATCTGTGTTCTTGTGTTTGTTCTTTATGTCCTCAGTGCTCTGCAGTTTAAAGTTGGAAATGCTTAGTTATGGCCCTGAATGCTCATGATGTCTCTTCTAGCATATTAAAAAAAAAAAAGAAGAAGAAGAAAAAAACACACGATATGAACATTTTAAAGTAAAATAAATAAATAAAAGAAGCTTGATTATCACTAGAGGGGATTTTTTTAAATACTACCTTAATTGAACATCACTGGCAAGGACAATAAACTATTTACTATTGTCTAATTCTGCACGGAAAAACTGGAAAAGAGGACTGTAAATTACCTTAAGTGCCTCATTTAACCAAATTTGGGTTTGCAGTTGCTGGTTGCCTGAGTTCACAGTCACATGCAGGAAAACGTGGGCATGATGTGGTCCTTCTTACTGACTCTGATCTTTTCTCATCTGCACATAATCAGTGTACCAAAACATCACTCGGTTTCCTCCCCTTCAGATTTTTAAGTAAGTATCCATTTGCAAAGAGCTGATTTTGTTGACTGTAACAGAGATCTTTGATGAGGTCAAAAAGACCTCAAAACAACTACAGCTTGTCCTGTACAGATAGCTGATCTTTAACCAGGACGCATACATTGTGTCCTGTTTTGAAAACCGCACAACCTTCTAACGCACGCGCACTGCAAAGGTTGATTGAACAGAGGTACAGTTTGGTCGTGATACAGCTGTCATCACGTCTCAATTACTCAGTGTCTGTGATTAGCTGCTGGAGTTCGGTGCAATACTGAAACGGCATCACCAGGTTATACATTAATTCAGCACACTCCCATTTTACACAGGCAGGGAGGTTTAACCGCTAAATCAGCAATGCCTGGTGCTTGCCTTCACTCCCTTCCTGCTGACCTGATTACTTCATAAAAAACCAATAAAATCCGTATTCCTGACTCAAAGCTGCAACTGATAGGAGGTGAAAAGACAACCCACTTTAGAGAGTCAGACAGAGGAGGAGAGGAGAGCTGGACATCACTTGACCCAAACCCCTGGAGACAAGACTTATTCTGATGTACGCTGAAGGCAGATCAGGTGGAGAATCCTGGATGAAATAAGAAACATATACGACCTGACTGAAGTGTATGGTAGCAGTAAAAGAGCTGAAATCGTGTAAGAGACCTGGGATTGTCCTAAGCCTATTTGCCAGCTGAAAATGGTCCAAACCAAAGAGTCTGCAGTGGAGGAGAGACCCAAATGGGACAACAAGGCTCAGTACCTGCTAACATGTATTGGCTTTGCAGTGGGACTTGGAAACGTGTGGCGGTTTCCCTACCTGTGCCAAATCTACGGAGGAGGTGAGATGCTGCCTCTGAGTTGTACCTTTCATGTATCTCAACATATCCTAATTAAGTTCGTTGTGTGACAGTGTAAGCATTTAATCTCTTACAGTAATTGTATACAGTCTAAAAGATGCTTCAGTTTTGATTTACCTCTTGTTTCTGTTTAATTAGTCATTAACAAATGAACCAGGTCAGTCATTTTATCAGTGTCTGGGAAATGGTGAGTGTGATCAATACGCCCAATCTCAGTCTTTACTTCCTCATAGCTCCCCGTCAGATAGGGTGAGTGTTGAAACCACAGAATCAAACAGGACCTGGGTCTGGGTTAAGCTGCGTAAACAGCCAATCTTGAAGTGCACAGGCTCTGTCAACTTCACATATTGACTCTGAGATTCAGACATTCTCAAAAGCAGCGTTTGTGACTCCACTGGGCCTCTGTTTGACCTCGGATTAGGGGTCCTATTAGTCATATTTGCATTAAGTTACTTCAGCCTTTTCTATTATTTACTAAAGATGCAGTTGTAGCCGAATATAACAAAGAATATTTACTCAAAGTAAGAACAAAGCAGAGCTATTTGTACTCTTTCTACTTTTTTCTACTCCACTACATCTCATATTGTCACTTTTTACTTTATTACATTAAACGAAACACAATCACTTGATTTACAGACTAAGATTTGTTTTTGCAAAACGTAAAAATAATGCATCTGTCAAGTTTACTTGTCTACCCAACAGTTTACACACGAACACTGAAGATGACCAGCTGATTAACCAGTTAGTTGATTAATCACCAGAAAATGGGCAGCTCCTTCGATAATCATTTAGAGACCTCATGATTGCATATTGTGCTATTTTTTTTTAGAAGTTCAACAAACCAAATCAATCGATGGATGAGAAAATAATCATATGTTTCTCTTATCCTTAAATAAAGTGAGCACCACCTAAACCAACTGCTTTATGTACATTTTCATGGTAATATTCACATTTTTTATTTGAGTGACATTTTTAATGTGGAGCTTTAACTTGTAACAGAGCACGTTTAGTGTGTTTCACAGTGTAAAAATCAGTGTTTCTGACGTCTAACTGTGAGGTAAACGCTGCCTTTGTGCTTTCAGGTGCATTCCTCATCCCCTACCTGATAGCGCTGGTGTTTCAGGGCCTCCCTCTGCTCTACCTGGAGCTGGCTATCGGACAGAGGCTCCGCTTGGGCAGCGTCGGGGTCTGGAACTCCATCTCTCCGCTGCTGGGTGGAGTCGGTGAGTGACCTAAAATGATTAGCGAGATGTATTTTAGTTTTTATTTAGCCTGGAAGTATATACAGTCACAATCAAATTGATTCATACCCTCCCATTAATAAAGGTAAAAAAACAGCTGAAATAAGTTGAAATTGGCAAAAGAACAACCCTTTGAGCCAATCAAGTAATCAAGTGTTTTCTGTAACTCTCAATCAGACTTCTGTTGACAGGAATTTAGATTTTGGCCTCCTGCTCATCAGCAAAGTGCTCTAATTTGTCCTGGACAGTTTTTTTTTTTATTATTATTCTTTTTAACCACAATTCTAAAGCAATGTCTTTTTTCACTAATTTATAATTTAGCAAATTTTTCTATTATTTATTATTACTTTTTTCAGTTTCTAGTTATTTGAGTGACTATTGTGGATTTTGCCTTTTCTTTAATGGAAGGCTATGAAGAGGACGACTGTATGTGCAATGTTTGGATTTATTGTAAGGAAACATATCAAAAGCAGAAACTTATAATCACTCTCATTCAATACCCCAAAATTAATGAGTGTTCTTTTTTTTTCAAAAAGAACTTCAAAATGGACAGACACAGTGGCGTATTTGGAGAGATACTATTAGTGACACACAGTCAGACTCAGGAGCTTCTGAGGAAACTGCTTTCTGTAGAAGACGCTGAAATAAAACACAACAAATGTACACGTAACACCTCAGATCACCTTTCCCTTATAAGCTGCACTCAAAAACAAATGTAATGATGATGATCCAAGAAGCATGTGTTTACAATTTACATCAGTTACGCTCTCTGTCAGACAAAGAATCCTTTCTTAAGCTGACTTATGTTACAGTGTGGACACTGTCTTTAAGCCTGTGTTGTGTTCCTGTGTGCAGGTATCGCCTCCTCCATTGTTTCACTGCTGGTGTCCCTTTTCTACAACACCATCCTGGCCTGGGTGCTCTGGTACTTCTTCCACTCTTTCCAAGACCCGCTGCCCTGGAGCAGCTGTCCGCTCAATGAAAACCGCACAGGTGAGAAAAAAAAAAACAAAAAGTCTCTCCCTCTCCGTTCTTTTCACCACTCTTGATACATTTGTAGATACACACTGTGGTTTCAAAGCTGACAGTAACAACAGAAGTGTTGCCACAGTGCAGCTCAGTACAATATGTACGATTATATTGCAGCAAATTTGTTTTGAGAAACTGTAACGAAGTTCAAGACCATCATCTAGAGGACTCGTCACGGTCTAAGTGACATTTTAGGTCAGACTTTATCAGAAAATCACTGGATTGCTTTATGGCACCAAGGAATATTGCACCACAATATAAAATAAAACTGTGCATGCTTCTCTTTAAAGGTAATTTTCAATCGCAGATCGTGGAATGAGTGACAGCCAGAGAGCAGACCTGGATGTCTGAGGTCATATCCCCAAATGTACTATGAACAGCCCTGGGTCAAAACTTTCTCTCAGTTATTTTTTTTTTAATTTCTTTAACAACAGCAACAATAACAAAGACAAATAGTTGGGATCTATTCATCTTTCATTCTGACTATGCGTTAAAGCCCTCAAAAATATGACATCATTGATCAAAAACATCCCTACAAGTCTGATGTGTGTCAAAATACGTTTCTGTCACATCCAATACTTCATTACAGACATAATTCATCCATAACTAACAAAATATGGCAACAGGTAGCAGAGAAGCAATGAAAACACAGAACGTTTCGTGGTTTTTGTTATCAACACAGGCAGCACATTAGGCCTGACTACTATGAACTATTTATATGGGGTTTTGTGTTATGAAGAACTTTTCTCATCTCACCAGCAAATGAATCTCTTCTCCTGGACTGTTTGAAGGGCTAAATCACCCAAATTACTATTGAACAAAATATATAAAGTAAAGTATTCCAAGGCACACCATTCTGTATGATTATAGCCGTGTAAGACGTCATAAACTCCAAGGCACACAGTCTGAGATCTGCCGCTCCATCACAGTGATACTGTAAGTGAAGCAACAACAAAAAGAAAGAATGACTTTACTTTGCAGAGAGCTCAGCGTCTCACGTTTGAATTCATTTCACTCTAAATTAACTTTAGGAATGGTGCAGTTATCCAGTGAAAATCTAAAGACTGCTGAGCCGAGTCGATACGCTAACAGGCAAACGCCACCTCTGGTTTTGACCACTGGTTTACCAGTAATAACATCAATATTAACGTCGTGATGATGACTTAGTTTACACATTTTAAAATGACTGGATGAAATAAGAGATTAAAAGAACACATTTTTAATAGCACATAACAGTTTGTGAATAAAGCATACTATGAATATGACAGATCACTTTGTTTTTTTCTTTGCATCTGTGTGCATCCATATAGGTTATAATGTGGAGTGTGAGAAGAGCACTGCAGTGAATTACTTCTGGTACCGCGAGACCCTGAACATCACACCTGACATCGAAATCAGCGGCTCTCTGCAGTGGTGGATGGTCATCTGTCTGGTCAGCGCCTGGTGCATCGTCTACATCTGCGTCATCAAAGGCATCGACTCCATAGGAAAGGTCAGTGAAAAAATATGTCACTCCAGTTGCTAAATAAATCACTCTACCTTCCACTAAAGAAAAGGCAGAATTCACAATAGTGACTCAAATAACAAGAAACTGAAAAAAGTAATAATAAATAAAAATTTTGTGCTGAATTATAATTTAGTGAAATAAGACGTTGCTTTTGAATTGTGATTAAAAAGAATGATTTAAAAAAAAAAAAAACTGTCCTGGACAAATTAGAGCACAGGTCCCATCATGCTTGTTTGCTTTATTTTTTTATTTATTTTTTAAATATTTCTGTTGAACCACAATTCAAAAACAATGTCATGATTTTCATTACATTTTAATTTATTACTTTTGTCAGTTTCAACTTATTTCAGTGACAGCTGTTTATTTCTTCTTTAATGGGAGGGTATGAATACATTTGAGGACGACTGTATTACACCAAGTAGTTTTCATTATTATAATTATTTACCTTTCCAGGCTGTGTATGTGACATCCACCTTCCCTTACCTGGTGTTGACTATCTTCCTGATCCGTGCCCTCACTCTGCCCGGAGCTACCACCGGACTGGTGCACCTCTTCACTCCTAGGGTGGGTAGCTGCAGGGTTGTATCAAGTCCCAGACGCACTTCCATTGTTGTAATTTGTTCTTGTCATGCTTGCTGCAGTGGGAAACACTGTTGAACCCACAAGTGTGGCTGGACGCTGCCACCCAGATCTTCTTCTCTCTTTCTGTAGCATTCGGAGGTCTCATAGCTTTCTCCAGCTACAACGCAGAGAAGTAAGGACTAAAACTGCTCAACCCACTGGTATAGACAAGGTGACCACAAAGTGCAGCGTTGATTTTGTTCTGTGTCCGTTAGAAACAACTGCGAGAGGGACGCCGTTCTTGTAGGAGTGATAAACAGTGCCACGTCTCTCTATGCATCCATTCCTATTTTTGCCATCCTGGGATTTAAAGCCAACAACGCCTACCTCGCCTGTCTAGACAAGTATGTACGCACATCTGTCGTAGGTGACTTTAAAACTTCTTTAAAATCCTGAGGACTGATTCTTTCAATTTCATCCACAGAAACATTCTGTCTTTAACCAACGCCTTTGACATTGCTGACCAGAACATAACAACAGACACCTATGATCAGTGGGTTACCTATCTGAATGAGACATATCCAGATCAGGTCCTCAAGTTATCCTTGGACGTCTGTGACCTACAAGACCTCCTTGACCAGGTATTGTAACTTTTCTCTAACCACCCTCTCTCTGGAATTCCTGGTTGTTTTCTGCCCTCCTTTCCAGGAAAAAAGGCGAGTTCCAGTCAAACACATGCAGTCATTTCCTCATTACTTTCTGGTCTCTCTCTTAACTTCCCTCCCCCAGAGTGCTTCAGGCACTGGTCTGGCTTTTATTGTCTTCACTGAAGCGGTGATATCGATGCCAGGCTCGCAGGTATGGGCCATACTCTTCTTCGTCATGCTCTTCAGCTTGGGTCTCTCCTCCATGTTTGGCAACATGGAAGGCGTCCTCACGCCCATCAAGGACTTCAAACTGGTTCCCAAGTGGATGCCTAACGAACTCTTTACAGGTACTTCTGAACTACTTTAAGCTGTTATTGAATGAAAGAGGATTTTTTTTTCTCTTTGTATTCTTCCACTAACAACCTTTTCTTTTCTTCTCTCACTTCCTCAGTGATTGTCTTTGTATTATGCTGCGCCACAGCCCTCATCTTCACCCTGGGCTCTGGGAACTACTGGGTGGAGGTTTTCAACAGCTATGTGGGCTCCGTACCTCTGCTCATCATCGCGCTTTTTGAGATTATTGGAGTCATTTATGTCCGTGGAATGAAAACGTAAACTTTTCTCCACTTCTTCTTTCGCATCTTAAATACAACTCTTGTAGTCTTGAGTCTAACTCTGGTCTCCTGCGTGCTCTGATAGTTTCAGCGATGACATCTATTACATGACTGGACGGAGGCCCAACATCTTCTGGAAGGCGTGTTGGATGGTAATCAGTCCTGTGATGCTCTTGGTGGTGTTTGTCGCCTACGTGGTCGTCCAGGCACAGAAACACCCCTCCTATCCAGCATGGAACCCAGATTTTGTAAGCAAGCATATGTGGCAAGAAAATCTTACAATGAAGCTCACAAAGGCACATTTTACAAGTGGCTTAAGCTCCTAACATCAATACTTTGAAGTTTCTGAATGTAGTCAATAATCATCCAAATCCTGCACAATATTTAAACTTATTCCAAAATTACTCACACTAAATTATCTATTATCGCTGCCCTCTTCTAAGTGACCCAGTTTAACTAACTGATGGATCACTGAGTGGCTAAAAAGTTTCCCTTATGCAGTTGGTTAAGACAAAAACAGAGCGAAAAGTGTGTGAATTTCACTTACATTCACAAGAAGCACCACTCCAGATATATATATATGCTAATAATACTGCTGATGGTCTGCATAAAAACTTCCTATAATTAACAATAGGCCAGTGCTGAAGGGAAATGTTGCATGCAGTTACAACATTTTTATGATGTGATCTCAAGATCACAAATTAATTATGACAAAGCAAAAACAGATAACAAATCAAATTTTGTGATAACGAGTGTATTTATGTCACTATCTTAAGGGCCAATTTCTCAAGCTCATCAGATAGCTTAAAATTCATTTGATCACACTGGATTTTAACTGTCCTCAGTCTCAGCAGAATAACTGGAGTGCAGCAGCCTGGAAAGCCCGGCTGGTCCTGTGTCACGCGCCTGTGTTTCTGCATTTGTTCCACGAACCGTCCGATGCATTGATCAAATCGTACTCCTTGATCTGACATTTTCAGTTTAAATCAGTTGCTGTCCAGATGCTGATGCAGATTCTGTCAATTTAGTTGTTTTGTTTGTTGTGTTTTTTTTTACATTATTTATTTACCACATAGGCTTTTTTATTATGATTATTTAATTTAAAAATGAAAACTCTTTTTTTGTTTGTTTGGTTTTTTTCCTTCACATTTTATATGCTTGTCTTTCTCTTTAGGAAGAATTCCCAAAAACTGAACCAAAGCCGTATCCAGACTGGGTGTTTGCCATAATCGTCCTCCTCTGTGCAGTGCCTGTGATTTCCATCCCTTTAGTGGCTGTCTACAAACTGATCTGCAGAGGAATGAAAAAGACATCTGTTGACTTAAACCCCTACAACAACTACGCTTTTGAGGGTTAAGCACAGGAACAGAACAATCAAAGAGCTCGAGGAATGTGGCGAGTTACAACTCTGCCGTGTTCCCGAACAGAAGGAGACGTCCTCATGTTATCACCACTTGTGTGGAATGTTCACCTTAATTCAAATGCCAGCTGACATATAATCAGTTATTTTAAATTGTAATACAGAACTTCATAGAGATTCTGATGTCTATACGATCAGGAGTTTTTAAGAACAGGATGTGACATATGACAACTTCAGCTTGTTTCCTCAAAAACAAACCTGGATTTATTTTAACAGTAAGACTTTTACATTGTTTTTTGTACTGTACATTATGTAAATAACATTCAGCAGAACCTCTGAAAGTGAAAAACACAGCCTTCTTTGATTCCACATTTCTAAAACCATATATTCAAACACACATGTAGGTTTAACATTTGTTTTAAATGTCACAAAACATTGCGTGAGTTCTTATATCTGATTCATTTTCAAGGGAAAATGTCCTTGTAATTATCATTACTTTATTGTATAAAACTGGAAATACATCACCTTGTACAAACAACATTTGACTTGTTCACTCCAACAACAACATTTCTGTGCACTTTTTCATGTAAATTATTTTCTAAGTGACGCCATGTCTTCTTTGTAGTAGTTTTCCACAGTGGAAAACTACCACAAAGTGTAAATCAAAGTCCAAAAAGACAAATAGCTGAGGGATGACGCCTGCTCCAGTACAGAAGCTCAATAATGTTCTATCATCAATCTTTACTGATCTCATTGTTGTTGTTTTATAGGGCGTGTTTATGACTGAGGTTTATCACTAAAGTCTTTTATATCAGATGACTTGAATGCTTTGTTGTCAACTAATTTGTCTGACATTTTGACATACATTACACGTTATGCAGGATAAATCAACGTTGCTGATTTCACTGTTCATCTCACTCTCACAAAGCCTAAACATTAGATTATGTACAATGTCTTCATTTTGACAAAACTCCAATGAACTTTATGCGACCACATAAACAAAAGTCAAAACATTTTAGGAAAACTGGACTAAATAAATACTTATTCATACCTTTCAGCTCTTAATAGTTTTCTTTGGTTGTGTTGGAAATTGTACGTGGGGCTCGCTGCTCGTCTTACGTCTGGATGGCCAAAAGGTCAGCTGGGGTTCTGGGGTTAGCGGCCTGTCGGACCCTGGACAGCCTCAGATCTCCGAGGCGTCGCTCCAGACTGCGCTTTCCTGTCGAGACGATGAGAACACAAGATAAGACGCTTTTTCCCCCTTTCTTTAGTGAACTGTAAAAATTCACCTTCGTGAACTGTAAGATCAACTTAAAGTGTCAATGAACTGACTTGTGTGTATATAAAATCACATATCTATATTTGCTGGGTTGGGTGCACACTTCACAAGTTTATGTTCGATGCAGTAATATTTATACAGCACCAATTCACATCGTCATCTCGGGGCAGTTCCCGTCGTTAGGTGAAATCCTTACAACACGCAAAAGGATTGGCCTCTCTTGGAAAATTACTGTGACGATGTTTTTTGTCACAGAGACAGAAATGTCTTGTTTTTCTTCATTGACAGGTGAAGAACAATTTCAGCAAAATATTTACTTGTGTTCACGCTTCAGGTCAATATTCGCTGTGCAACAGATTTCAAAGATGTGATGGACCACATGAGACACCATCAAAAGTGTTATTTCCGGCTTCAAATGAACACAATGAGGCAGATTTTATGTGTCATTTGGACGCTACAATCAAGACAGAAATATTCCATCGCCTTGCACTGCCAGAAATGAAGCAATCTGACGTTTCAGATTGTTTCATGGTCATTTTTGGTGCAAATCTATGAAAATTTTCTCCACTGGCATCATCAAATGAAAAATAAACTTTTCTTCTGTTTTCTTTGTTTTATTTGATTGTAAACACAACATCTTTGGGTTTAGGACTGTTGGTGAGGAAAAAAATAAAGCATGTCTCTTTTATCCAGAATATTTTTTAGCTTATTAAATATATATAGCAGAAAAAACAATAAAGAAAGAAATCAAATTTATTGTAAAACTGGAAGAATGAGGCACATCATACATAATCAATCAGCTTGGATCGTCGTTCTGTGGTATTGATGTGAATGTGTGCAGGTTTCCTGAGGGTACATACGTTTGTGCAGGTGTGAGAGCAGATCTTTATAGAGAAGAGAGTGGCGTGACAGCACCAGCAAGAAGGAAAGACAGAAAAGCAGCTCCACTGCTTCATATTGCAGAATGCCCGTCTGGGCTTTACTACCTAAAATCAGTCCTGGGGAAAGGGAGAGAGAAAAATAGAATAAAATTATGATTATGATGAGTTTTTCACTTGATCTTTTATTCAGATAAGATAAGATAAGCCTTTATTCATCTCACAGTGGAGAAATTCACGTTGTTGTTAGCAGCATTAAACACAGAGATACACACATACGAGACAGAAAAAAATGTACATATAAATATAAGAAATAGCGCAAACAAAAGAGAATAGTGCAAACAGAATATGAAAATGGGCTTCTGAATGGGGGGTACATAGAAAAGATATATATATATATAAATAAAAGATAGGGAATAAATATATAATAATAGTTATAATAATAACAACAACAATGTATGAAATGGAAGTATTGCCTTTGTTGCTGAGCCTGATGAGCTTATTGGCATAGCGTGCCATGTCCCATATCATCTGCAGGAAGTAAGCAGGGTTCTTAGCAACCGTCTGACCAAAGGGCAAACTCTGTGCACACACATGGAACCTAAAGAGAAAAACAAAAAAAAGGAAAGGGACAAAAGACAATATAGAGACGCCATTCATATATTGACATATGGAGATAAAAAGGCGGTCCAGTACTTTCAGCGCTCAGTGCAGGTATTGATTGACAACAATCTTTCTGCTCATATTAATAGCAGCGTTATCTTTAACGGCCTATTGATTAAGTCAAAGCTTAAGAGCACACATGAGCGTAGAAGTGAACTGTGTGTCATGTTTCTGAATGTTTTCAATGCCCCTTTAACATATTCAGTCTCAGTAACAGACACTGATACCTGTGAAAACCATCATTCAAATTTTGGTTAAAAAAAAGAAAGAAAAAAAAAGTCCTGTTTAATGACACTGACTTTACCTGCATGCATGCAGCAGCACCAACTTGTAGATGTTCTTGTAGACCGCCTCAAGAGAGTTGGTCTGAGAAGAAAAAAATGTATCCAATATTATACAAATAACAAAACAGAACATGAAGAATCTAGTTTCCATTTGTGACGAGTATGCTTTTGGTATTGTTTTTACATGATATTTAATATAAGCAAAATAAACCTGTTATATTTCCTGTGTCCCTGAACAGTCATTTACCAAGGTTAACTTGACACATCTACAGCTCTAATTTACCACCGTGTTGCTATTTGAGGGTGACGTCCGACTGGAAACCTTGGAAATTTTTGACTATTCATGTGATACAGTTGAGTGATAAAACTGCCCAACTGCATGTTTTGTTCGGTGAAGTGCAGGCTCAGGTTTTTAACCTTCAGTCTTCTGGAAGGTGTATTTATGGGTCGTCCCTTTGTCCCCTATAACTGGTATAAAGCTACTGTAGATTTGCCTCCGTTAGCACTGTATGCATGACGTTACCATGCAGCAGAATCAAAAGCATTTTTGAGTATAAAATAAGGAACATCTAAAATTCTCATTGTTGCTTCTGCTATAAGTAACACAAAAAAATCTCAATTAATGTATATATGTGTCCTTACTCATATACTTGCTTTGAGCATATGCGGAGACCAGCTACTGAAACAACCACAATATTGTGATGCTTTCGCGTTTGTGACAATAAACTTCCTGAATCTTGTTAGTTGTGGGTTTTTGTGTCTGTAGATGTCGAGAAACTGATAACATGAGCATTCAAATTTGGATCTTCTCAGCTTTTCCAGACTATGCTCTCTGTTAATGTCTATCATTAAGACCGAAAAGTATGTAAATGAAAAACAGTTGCAGGATTTTGAAATCTAAGGACTCCTAATTTTTTCATCTCTGACCTTCAGGTCCAAGAACAGCGGATGACACTTGAGCCTGAGGATACCCATTAGTTTCCTCCTCATTTGCTGTCCGGCTGAGTGGAAAGAGCCCAAAGTTAGGCTGTAACGCAGGGACAGACCTGCATAGCTGCGAGAGATGAAAAGTTAAAAAAGTAAAAGAAGAAAAAGAAGCAACAGAAAGACAGAAAAACTTTCTGTAGGGGCAAAAAAGCAAATTGAATATGGAAAAATACTGCAAGTAACAATGCAATCGTCATGCTTACTGTATCGTATGCCAGAATATTAAACAAACATAGCATCTCATAAACAGTTGTTTATGAGACAATCACAGATGTTTCATGTTTATGGTTAGGTGCAAAGTACAGGAAGCGTTTCAGTGAACGTACAAAAAAAACCCCATAAAGGCTGGCAACAAGCCCAAAAACTAACCCTAACGTGCAGGAAACGCACCTGAGGCAGTAATCCTGCAGCATAACAACTGACGAGATGTCGTACCTGGAGTAATCTTTGTAGACGTCCAGTGAGTGGGTGTCCAGCAGCAGTCCACACCAGGGGAACAGGCAGCGAGGGGGCAGCACGCGGATGTTAGGACAAGTGCCCACGTTTCCTGACACTTGAAAGTTGACCACCACCTTTTGTGGGTTGACCACCAGGCCATACTGTGGTACTTCGGCCAGCAAAATCCTACAAAGGCAATGCACAAGTGGTGTAATTAACAGCTAAAATCAAAATTCTGCTCATTTTAGTATCAGATCTGCTGCAAAATGCTCCATTGTGTGTATTTGAACTGACTTTAGTTCATTTTTTAGATGTCACATGTGTCTAAAAAAACAGAGTAGTGAAGCAGAGACTGCAAAAGGCGTAACTACATTGAAATCACACACAAAACAAACATTTATGTTGATTCTGCATGTTTCAATATTCTACCACAAAATGTCTTGTATGGTTTCTGCAAGGGATGTCTGGTATTGATAATAA
>NW_007578240.1:210846-233421 GCF_000690725.1 Stegastes partitus
TGTAGTAAAAATCTAATATTGTAACAGCTCCAGCTGTCCATAATAATTCTACTGGGAAGAAAAAATGGCAGACAATTAAACAAGTTCTTTTTTTAAAATAAATTAATTTAGCTCCATCGCATCTAACTTTTCACATAATTTACTTTCAATCTGATTTCTAATGTACATTATAACATATTTTCTGAAGATTTTAAGTAAACATGATATTGGAAAAATCTATAAAGATGATAAATCTCTATCAAAAACAGTGGTTGAGAGGCCTGGTGTCACATGAAAAGTAAAACGTGTGACAAAGGTTGAGTGTGTCATACTTGAGAAAGGTCTGTGCTTCGTGCAGGTCTGGTGTGATCAGTAGGAAGTCGTCTACAAGTCTCATCAAACGCCTACAAGGAACAGCGAGAGACACAATAACACACGCAGTAGATTAAAAAAAACAAAACAAAACTACAATACAGAAAGACTGCCCTCTTCTGCTCCTGATCTGTTGTTACATCTCAAACACAGAGGGACGGTTTGCTGTACCCTTTCTTTTGAATAACGTCTTTGAACAGCACATTCTCCATGTGACCGTAGCAGAGACAGCAGAGCAGACTAGACACAACTGATCCCTGAGGAATCCCTCGACACTGACGGTACGTCCTGTAACACAGACAAACAAGAACAAATCCCAAGAGAAAAAGAATGTGGTCACATTCACTGATGAGGTATGACCAGATGCACACAGGTTTGTTTGGTTTTTTTAAATGTAGTAGGATGCAGAGCTTACTTCTTCCCGTACTGAACAACACTGCCAGTCAGCATTTGGGTAAAGAACTGCAAGGCCTCTTTGCCATGAAGATCTGAGCAGAAATGCTGTGACAAAGAAAAAGTAATATGTTTAAGTGTGATGAGCATGGTTTGTTAAAAAAGTATAAATGATCCTAACCTAAACGAACATATATGAGGAGCCACCTGCTCTACCAAGATGGCGTGATGAACTTTGCCTGCTCTCTGCAGTGACATCAGAAACCCCTTCATGTTGGTGGATCCCATGTTATCCTCCAGGAAATCTGCCTGTGTCAACAAAAACGAAAACTCGGTCAAATAGTGTGTGCATATGTTCTTACGTGAGCATATTTGTGGGTATGACTGTACCTGTCTAACAAAGGTTTTTTTCAGGCCTTCGTGGGAATCTGCCCAGATCTTGGCATAGCGGCGGATGGTGACGAGCTCCTCCTGGACAGGTGACAGGGCCTGGCCAATCACTTCTATGAGTTTGTCATGTGGCAGACTCTCATAGGCTCCACTCACGTCCACCTTTAACACACAGAAAAGGCAGAATGAACCACCAAAAAATCCCCAGCAACAAAATGCTAAGAATAAAGAAGAAAAAATAGCAACTGGGGTTTCATTTAGTCAAACACGAAAGACATTTGTGCTTATCAAATGGTCAGAAATAACAGAAAATGCATAGATTTCACTCACTGAACACGGACTAATGCTTGCTGTTGTGCAAAGTCACACTCAAAGGTTCATTCTTAGCCTGGAAAACCCCTGATTTGTAGCTGCATTATCATTCAAATGAATATGACTGCATAAAATACTACTCATTCTCATGATGTAAGATCCTCTGCCAAGACAATTAAGTGTTAACAACTCGCCTTGACAAAATAGAGAGGCTGTGGTTTCTCCTTCTGGGCTGGCGTCAGAGAGCACAACACCTTGTGGATATCCGTCATCCCCCACACTGTGGAGCCCAGGAGGGACGGAGTGGAGCGCACGCAGGCTCGCAGCATGTCCAGCAAATCCCGGACACGTCCTCGGTAGAGCTGCAAGGAAAAGAAATAATGAACAACTCATGTATGTGTTCAGGTGAACATTAATGCCATCGTCAAAGTGTACCCTTGTTTTGGAATCTACTCCGATGACTCGTGTGATCGGTCTCATGCCATCAGTCTTGGGAATGAAGCGAAGGCGGGAGATGACGGTGCCTTTGGGGAGGGATGCCACCTGAGCTGGAGTCAACTCCTCCATCTGGCCTTTGGAGAGGTGAGCCCTGCATGACAATTATTTTGTAAGCTGACGTCCCATTGCTGCATGAATGTGGGTCTTTGTAGGTGACTACCGTGTGTGTATACCTAAAGGCCAAGTCTTGCAGTTTGGTCCAGACTTCCTGTCTGTAGAACCTGATGGCATTTTTCTGCCCGACACTTTCTGTGACATAAAAACAGGCTCGAACGAGGCCCATAACATAGCCTTCCAGTAGCCAGGCCAAAAACTGACCCAGGATCTGTGTCCGATATGCAAGTTCGCTGGGTGGGAAATGACCTGTGGATGGGAAATGTTTGGTTACATCAGTCGAAATACATAAAACAACAAAAAAGAAGAAGGAAAAAAAAAACATCAACGATAATCTCACCCGTTTTAATGATCTTCAACCAATCGCAGTCATTCACCTTCATTTTCCACATCAGTTCAGCGAGTGAGAGTCTTTCAAATTTGCCGCTGCGCAAGAAGCCTCTCACCCTGGCTAAGAAATTAATTCTGTTTTGGTCGGAGCCCCACAGCTCTAGTGGGATCACAGCAGAGAGGCAATCCCTGATAAACAGGTAGACCCGGTGAGGCGCACAGTACTGTGGTAGGAGGGAGTTAATTTCTCCCTGTGCTGCACTGCTCTCCTCAACCACTGGGCACATCCTCCGCAGTATTCTGCTGTAGGGACATCGCCTGTGTTGTTGTAGCAGCTGATTAAACAGCGGAACCATGTTAAAGAAGCGCCGAGGGAGTTTTTTTGGCTTCCTCTCTAGCCCGTTTAAATAAACCAGTCCTTCAAAGAAGATGACTCTTACCAAATCTTGCCCCTGCAGCCTTCTGGATACATCAGCGCTCTTCTTCCTCCTGTTGAGAAGGAAGCCTCGCATGCCTCTGCCTCCGTACATGAATCCCAGTGTGCGGAAAAAACACTGTGAAGGTGGCAAAGGAGGGAAAATCCCTGATTTCCAGCAAGAACCACCCTCCAAGGGAAGTAAAGTAGTTGGCATTTCAACGGACTGTTTGAAATCAGTCGCGCTATTTTCCATAGTTTTCATAGATAGTGTTGATTCCACAGGCATGGGCTGTCCCTTCTCCACTCTCTCATCGCAAACCTGTTGAATTTTCTGTTTGTGTTCATGGTATGCCACACGGCTCCTCTTTCTTGAACAAGTCATAATGTCCTCCTCATCTTCATCAGTTCTCCTCTGTCTTTTCCTCATCTTTGCTCTTACATTCCTTCCCTTCCTCTTCTTACCCACTGCAGGATTCTCCACTGTGTGCCTCCTTTTCAAAATCATTGAGCTTTGATACCTTCGAGACAGAGTACAATTATGCTTCCTTTGTCGAAGCTGGAGAGAAAACCCACTGGAGGCGGTGGTCACGGACATTCTGTCATAGACTGGAAGACCGCACACCTGGAAAACACATGACGGAGGAACTGCCACAAACACAGAGCATCTCTCCAGAAGGTACCGTGTGAGGTCTGTGCCGAGACGAACCGTGACTTTCTTCCACAGGTCACTGCCGTGGATGTAGGCAGCACTTTGAGTCACATCGCCTTGGAATTTGAACTGATCAGCGTCCCGATCCTCCCGAGCCAGAGAGAGATAGCTATAGCCGTGTGCCAAGACGTTTTTTTTTCTTTTTCTCTTCAGGCTGTTGAGCACAAAAGCCAGGAGCTCAGGCAGAGTGCAGATCTGTGGAAAGCATAAAATACATCACATTAACATAAGAAAAGACCGTCTCTCAATTAAGTGATTAAATCCTGACATGCTCGTTTAAATTTTGCTTCTAGATAACATAAAATTATTTCTTCTCAAAGTGTCCTATAAACCTGGTAGGGTAGTAGTTTGCACATCTCAGGAAATGCGATGTGAAGTGAGGCAAATTAACGCAAACACAGCTTATTAGTACTTTTTTGCTGCTTGACACAATTCAACTTGCGAGGTCGCTATTTTCATGACTAATCTTCAGAAGCAGTGTGTCAGACAGAACATAATTTATTCCAATTTAAGGGTTTTTGTATTCACAGATTTCTTTAAAAATGTAGCAAAAACTAAAACAACATCATTGTTTTGGAAATATTCCTGCCACAAATGGATGATGTTGACCAAAAGTAGGTACAGTTGAAACCTGAAGTTTACATACACTGTATACAAAGACATAAAACCTTTTTTTCTGACTGTCTGACATTAAATCAGACTAAACTTTTCCTGTTTTAGGTCAGTTAGGGTTACCAAAATTATTTATATTTGCTAAATGCCAGAATAATGAGAGAGAGAGAATCTTTTAGAGATTTTTTTATTACTATCTTCAAAGTCAGAAGTTTACATACACCAAGATTACTATGCCTTCAAACTATTTGGGAAAGCCCAGATGATGATGTCATGGCTTTGGAAGCTTTTGATAGGTTAATGGTCAACATTTGAGGTAATTGGAGACACACCTGTGGATGTATTTTAAGTCACACCTCAAAAACACTGCTTCCTTTTGTGACAACATGGAAAATCTAAAGAAATCAGCCAAGATATCAGGAAGAGAATCGTGGACCTCTACAAATCTGGTTCATCCTTTGGTGCAATTTCCAGATGCTTGAAGGTTCCACGTTTATCTGATCAAACAATTATACACAAGTATAAACGACATGAGAATGTCCAGCCATCATACCGCTGAGGAAGGAGACGGGTTCTGTGTCCCACAGATGAAGTGTTTTGGTGCAAAATATGCGTATCAACCCCAGAACAAAAGTAAAAGCCCTGTGAAGATGCTGCTGAAGCTGTTAAGAGAGTGTCATTATCCACAGTGAAGCAAGGCCTGTACCGACATGGGCTGAAAGGATACTCAGAGAGGAAGAAGACATTACTCCAAAAAGAACATAAAAAAGCCAGATTACAGTTTGCAAAGTTTGCAAGTGACAAAGACCTTCATTTTTGGAGACAAGTCCTGTGGTTTGATGAAACTAAAATAGAACTGTTTGGTCATAATGACCATCTTTACATTTGGAGGAAAAGGGGGACGCTTGTAAGCCTGAGAACATCATCCCAACTGTGAAGTACGGGGGTGGCAGCATCATGTTGTGGGGGTGTTTTGCTGCAGGAGGGACTGGTGAACTTCACTAAATAGATGACATCATGAGGAAAGAACATTATGTGGAAATATTGAAGCAACATCTCAAGACATCAGCCAGGAAGTGAAAGCTTGGGCGCAAATGGGTCTTCCAAATGGACAATGACCCGAAGCATACCGCTAAATTAGTTACAAAGTGACTTCAGGACAACAAAGTCAATGTTGTGGAGTGACCATCACAAAGCCCTGATCTCAATACTGTAGAAAATGTGTGGGCAGAGCTGAACAGACGTGTGGAGCAAGGCAGCCAACAAACCTGACTCAGTTCCATCAGTTCTGTCAGGAGGAATGGGCCAGAATTCATCAAACTATTGTGAGAAGCTGGTGGAAGAATACCCAAAACATTTGACCCAAGTCATACAGTTTAAAGGCAATGCTACCAAATACTAGGAAATGTATGTAAACTACTGACTTTGAAGGAAGCAACAAAAAATTATCTCTCATTATTCTGGCATTTAGCAAATACAAATAATTTTGTTATTACCAACTGACCTAAAACAGGAAAAGTTTAGTCTGATTTAATGTCAGATAGTGAGAAAAAAAAAGGTTGTGTGTCTTTTTATACAGTGTATGTAAAGTTCTGGTTTCAACTGTACTGTGTCCGCAAAGTGCTTCCATGTGATAGTTTTTAATAGCAGTACAANCAACTCCACTAACAATTAGCATGACAGCTAGCACAAGTTATACTGTTTAAAGACTCTCCAGAAATAGCTATTAAATGTCTCTCTGTAAAACTGTCATGAAGGATATTTTGTAAATATATAATATATATATAAGGTAAAGGGTACCTGGTTGCAGCTTGGTATTTGCTGTAGCTCCTTGTCAAAACACACAAAAACGCCTCTGACGAACAATTTGAAGCGGTTTGTGTCTGACTGCTCGATGAGAACTGCTCTCTGTCCCTCTCTGAACACGACGCTGCTCGCAAACTCCTCCAGGGTCTGTACGTGCCGGTACAGGAGCCGGAGAGTGTCGAGCACACCGGACATGTCAGTAGCTGACATGGTGACTGCATGGAGCCGCTGTATTAGCTCAACTCCGGACAGGGAGCTTCAACAGCTTGCGTTGAGCTATATTTGGCGTTTTAAGGGCCCGCGTTATCCTCAGCCAATAGGAGATCAGTTTACTTGGCGTGCCCAATCAGATAGCCTCATATACCAGCGGTGATGTCACAGCTAACCAATAGCGAGCAGGTAAAGGAATGTTGTGTTTCTCACGGCAACGGTGGGAATTGAGAAGCTCCACGTGCATTTAAGTGTGCTTTTAGGCCAAGGATCACAATTAAACTGATCACAAGTAATACTTACACATAGAATGTATTCCAGGATTTGTTTATGTGCCATTTCCTTAAAATTCCTGTTGAAAATAAGGATTTTGCACTGTTGACATCTTTATTTTGGAAAGCATATTTTAAAAGGCAAATGTCAAATTACCACATACCACATGTTTTTCATACTTGTAATTTGTTGTAGGCTTCCAGGGGTTTCCCTGCAAACAAATCAAATAAAACTCTGAATTAAATTTTGGAAGGCTTGTAGCTGAATATTGCCCCTTTTGTTTTGAGAAGCATAGCATGGATAAAATGCTCATTGAACATCTTTTCATAACCTTCTTTTGCTCTAGTACAAATACAGTGAAAAAAATGTCAACAAAGCAAACAATGGTCTACTTTTCTGACTTTGAGGAAAAAAAATAAAAATGTCAAAAACATTTCTGAGGTGTTCAGCTGATGACAAATGTCGACCATCTACTGAGGAAAAGTATGATGATCAGATAGTATGACCAGGACACAGAAACTCCTCTGATCACCTACTATTAAACACCACTTTAAAAATGCAGCTTTGTTCCAATGAAAAGATACCACACATGACATGAAAAAGGTGAGGATGAGCTGTTGACTTGCTGGATGCTGGCTGTCAGTTAGGGCTGAAACCAGGACTTTGAATGTCCACAAATCCCCTATTTGTTGTCTAAGAAATGGTTTCAGACAGCTTGGTGCACAGACAATCTGCCTCATAATGCCTTGGATGGACGTGTCCAACAACGTGGTCTTGTCCACAAAAATATCTGCTTCAGAAGATTCAGCATTCCACAAGCAACGACAACAATGTAATTAGGTCTATGCAAAAGCAAATTATACTCTTAACTCAGTGTGGTTTCTGACCCCGCTCTCGATGTGCCCATCTATATTTCCAAGTCATACTCTGTCGTTCCATGACCTGTGTTCTCTTGTAGAAATGCAGGGTGTTGGAACAACAAACAATTATTCCCCTATGTTGAAAAGAACAGATGAAATGTAATCAAACATTACATGCAGCGTTAATATTTTTTTGTTCAGGGTAACAAACAGAGATGAGGTAAGATACAAAAAGCACATGCTATTGAGAATTTGGCAAAAAACTAGGGGACTGTTGAAAGAAGTAAATAGATATATTACTTATACTTATACTACAAGATTGAATTTCCCTTCTGGTATAAATAAAGTATTTTTCATTTCATTTCATTTCATTTCATATGCCTTTGAATTGGATGAGATCAAGAATTAATCTGTGGTGTATCCATTTTAGTTTTTCATTTATTAACCGTATAAATGTGTGTTTATAAGTGTGACAATGAACAAATATCTTATTTCCTGCAGCACTGCTTCCCTCTGCCGGTTATCACCAGCACGCGCTCAGCTCCTGCGCTGTGATTGGTGGAGAGACGTCCCTCGCGCTTGTACTGAGCGCGCGAATGCTCCCACTTCTCCCACAGCCGGCTGCTGGGTTAGCTAGCTGTTAGCTTAGCGTCGTTCACACTATGGTTTAAACACCACCGGGGCGGTCAGCTAGCAAACCGGAGGACGGCCTGGGACGAAGCTCACTGCTACCGCATCACAATTTACCGCGAGTCTCTGTGTTGTGGTCGCTACTGAAGATTCAGACAATGGCAGACAAAGAAGGTAAGATTAATTTCCTTGTGGCCAGCAATGAAAAAAAAAACTGCGTTGTCGTAGGTAGCTATCCGGCTAGCTTAGGTAGCAGCTAAAGGAAGCTGCTATATCCCTCATGCTAGCCCTTATTAATTAACACAAGCCAGGTATAATTTCAATTTGTGAAGGTTTACACGCTCGGTTTCAAGGTTCGGTTATTGTTTTCACAGTGTTCCCACAAGTTTGTGTAGTATTGTCTGTCCTAAGCAGAACACAAAGGGTTAGCATGGCTGTCTTCTCACGTCTAATAGGTATGCTAATGCTGTCGCGACATAGCCAGGAAACTTCACGGTGAGATGTTTCTGAAAACCCACATCCTGCGACACAATATGTATTAGTCGGATCGGCAGCTAATTTATGGGGCCTTTATTGGCTACGAAGACAATCCACGCAGTTGTTGATATGGCGTCGCAGCATTAGCATTTGCTCACATCGGTGCTATATTGGGATTTGTGAGGCGGGGAGCCCTTGAGGCTCATAGACCAGGCTGCAGACAGGAGAAAATGGGACTGATTCTTTAGTCCAAAGTAATTCATGTGGAAACTGTACACGTTAGGTTTTATAGATGTGCATTGTTGAGGGGGGAAAATGAAAATCGTTTCTGAGTTTTTGACGCCGAGCATTGTTAAAGCCTTTTGTTTTGAAACTAAAATCTAAATACCCTCTATCTCGATAGTATGGGTGAAATATCAGAGTCGGCTCTCTCAAATTCAACCCTATAGCTATTTACATAGTCAGGTACCACTACAAACTCATTTTTGTTTTATGTCATCTTTGTATTTAATGTACCATTCAGTAGTTTGGATGCTGCAATGTGTTAAATGCTTCTCAAGAAGAACAAAAGTATGAGCTCTGTGAAGCACTTTGAAGTTACAGAGAACCAAAAATAATACAACAATTCATACTGGACACAAAAAGCTTTGTTCCCAGTGACTTCATCGTGGCGGCTGTGAATCTGTCCACAACATCTGTTTGCTGTGTAGTTAAAGCGTTTAGGTCAATAAAGCTGCTTATGATCACAATGACAGGATGTAAATAGTTCACAGACTTTACATGTATAGATTGCCCTGCTGTGTGATGTTATATCTGTTTAAAAAAATAAAATAATATAAGGCAACATTCTTCATTTGTCTGTTCAGGGCACAGCAGAGTTTGCAAGAAAATTACAAGTGTCGTGTTAGTATGTGAGTTGGCAAAGTTGCGTTTTACTGACAACAGGGCACGATTTGAGGTGAAAATCATCTTAGGTGGTCTCTGGCCCAAATTAATCCCTGACTAAATTCTTGACTATCAGAGAGATACAAGCTTTCTTGCTGTTAAACTAACAACCTTAGGCAGTAAAGGCAATACTGTAAGAGATTGCTGACGGTATTTTATTGTATTTTCATGTACATTCACAATAAATGCATCTTTAATCTTTATAGCCATATCACACAAGTGTTTGTACTAAATACATATACTGAAAAGTCGTTGTGTAACCAATCATTCATCCTGCTTCTTTCATTACTTCATTCACTCTAGGTGGTGCATTTGATGATGCAGTGGAGGAGAGGGTGATCAACGAGGAATACAAGATCTGGAAGAAAAACACTCCCTTTCTCTATGACCTGGTTATGACCCATGCCTTAGAGTGGCCCAGCCTCACGGCTCAGTGGCTGCCTGATGTCTCCAGGTAGGAACTTTTACACAATGAGACAGTAGTAATTCTTTAAAAATACAAACATGCACGCTTTCACTAAATGGAAGTGATTAAACCTTTTTTCTGTTTACCAGGCCAGAGGGGAAGGATTACAGCGTGCATCGACTGGTGTTGGGCACTCACACGTCCGATGAGCAGAATCACCTGGTTATTGCAAGCGTCCAGCTGCCCAATGATGATGCCCAGTTTGACACCTCGCATTATGACAGTGAAAAAGGAGGTTGGTGACCTGTACATGCCAAATAACTGCATATTAGACAGTTCAGCTTTTTAGTTATATTTAACAGGTCCATGCAGTGGATACAATGCACGCTGTCTTTGTTGGAATCTGTGTATTACAATTGTGTTTTGTTGCATATCCCTGAAGAATTTGGAGGCTTTGGCTCAGTCAGCGGCAAGATTGATATAGAAATCAAGATCAACCATGAAGGAGAGGTGAACCGTGCCCGCTATATGCCCCAGAACCCCTGCATCATTGGCACTAAGACCCCCACCTCGGATGTGCTGGTGTTTGACTACACCAAACATCCCTCCAAGCCAGGTACATAGATCACACACAGTATTAAGAAGCACTGCTGACGGTGACATGTTGTTGAACTTTTGGTTAAAATAAAGTGGGGTGATTGTTAAATTTTTAAAATACAAAAAAAGTGTTAAAATGGACAGTGAATTAATTTTGTTGTCCACAGATGTTTCTGGAGAGTGTCACCCTGATCTGCGTCTTAGAGGCCATCAGAAAGAGGGCTATGGTCTCTCATGGAATCCAAATCTGTCAGGCTCTCTCCTAAGTGCATCAGATGATCATGTAAGAAAAGCTTCAAGTTTAATTGTTAAGAGATAACATCAAGTATCTGTCCATATATTGGACATTTTATTGCACCAGCAGTTTTAGTGACACATATTTTTACTGTCAACTCATGCTGCCTTTCATGACATTAAGAAGTGTTGTGAAATAATGTGTTGCTTTTGGTGTCTAACTCCTTCATCTGTAGACAATCTGCCTGTGGGACATCAGCGCTGCACCAAAGGAGGGCAAGATAGTTGATGCAAAGACGATCTTCACAGGTCACACTGCTGTGGTGGAAGACGTCTCTTGGCACCTGCTTCACGAGTCACTCTTTGGATCAGTAGCAGATGACCAGAAGCTCATGATGTAAGAATCACACTGACAAGTCAAATATGATGGGCAGCTGAAGGAGTTCAAATGAAAAGTTATGTGAGCTGACTCGATCATCTGTTAACTTTCAAATAACGCTAAGGGCTGACCACCACCTCGCCTCTTTTCACTTTAGCTGGGACACTCGCTCAAACAATACCTCCAAACCCAGCCATGCAGTCGATGCCCACACAGCAGAGGTCAACTGTTTGTCATTTAACCCTTACAGTGAGTTCATTCTTGCCACTGGCTCCGCGGACAAGGTAATGACACGTACCACCACATCTTGGTTGTTATTTTAATCATGAATTCACAGCATGGACTATAATTTTGATATCATTTGCGTTTGATTAGCTTACGACTAAATGAATACTGATTATATTGTCACAATTATGCAACTGCAGTGTTACCACAGAGCTCAAGTAAATCTGGCAGATGTGTATAATGCCTCTGTCCCTCCTGCAGACTGTGGCTCTTTGGGACTTGAGAAACCTGAAACTGAAGCTGCATTCCTTTGAATCACACAAGGATGAGATCTTCCAGGTAAGACATGTATGAACTTTCTTGAAACAAGGATAGTGGGGTGGCTTGTGTAAAAATCTGTATGATCAGCTAAAAGATTAAAATTCTTTAAACTTTTTGACTTCCCTGATGGATAAGTCAAAAAGTTCTAACTCTAAAGCTCTCCCATTTGCTCAGAAAACACATGGAGTCTCAGATTAACTTTCCTAACAATTCTTTGTGATTCCAGTTGACCTAACTTCTGTCCTTTGACTGTTTTTTCAGGTTCAGTGGTCACCTCATAACGAAACCATTTTGGCATCCAGCGGAACAGACCGCCGCCTCAATGTCTGGGACCTCAGGTAAAGAACTTGACATTTTACCCGTCTTGTGGTGATGTCCACTGACCTATGAAAGGATCATCTCGCCCACACCTCACATGCCATGTTGTGCTATATTTGTGACAACGCATCAACATCAGACTTTAAAAAAAAAAAGAAAAAAGGTTCTTCTCTTGAATTCAGTGCATCTCCTTTAGGTAAAATACAAATAAGACTGTACCGAAATCCCTCACTTGCTGAACGTCTGCTTATCGATTCACATTACAATTTACTGATGTTGTCGAAACGGCTCACATGCAGACTAAGGCAGACTTTAGGTGTGCAGATAGTTTCCCCTCTCAGGTAAAGCCAAGCATCAACTCAATTAGGCATGTGACCGAAAAAAATGTTGAAAACAGTGAAATACAACATTCTTATGTAAAAAAGTATCCATGTTGAAATCATGTTTTGTTTTCTACATTGGCTGTTTTCTGTTCGTGGAGTTTTTTTATGTGCAGTTTGATATGACTGAAGCTCTTATTTTATACATCAGTATCACAGTTGAACATGCTAACTTAATTGAAGGAAGCCAAAATTCTTATCACGATAAAAATTCAGTTAGTTGTACGGTCCTACGTACTGCAGTTCTGTTATTGGAAATATGGCTTCTGAAAAATGGACTCCTTGAAGTCATTCCATTTCTGAAAGATTTCAAACATTTAAATCGCAATGTGCCACAGTTGTAGCTGCATCCAGCTGAACCTGTGGGGCTGGTCATATTGTAACATGGTTTATTAACTGGTGTATCTGCTTTTGCAGTAAAATTGGAGAGGAGCAGTCACCAGAAGATGCAGAGGATGGCCCGCCTGAGCTGCTGGTGAGTGTTATTGAAGCCTGCGCATGTTTTGTGTCTTTATTGATACAATCATCTTGTGTTGATAGATAACATCGTGCTAATGCATCTTTTTACTAGTTCATCCATGGAGGCCACACAGCCAAGATCTCAGACTTCTCCTGGAATCCCAACGAGCCTTGGGTCATCTGTTCCGTGTCTGAAGACAACATCATGCAAGTCTGGCAAATGGTAAGGCAACTGTGATCACATTTTACTAAAGCATGTCGCTTATGGATAGTCAGAGAATGTGGTTATTACGTTCTATTGCATTGTCTTAAAGAGAAATGGATTCCCTTGAAGACAAGATACAGGGTAGTACATTGTCTGACATCATGTTAAGGTCACAGACAGGCAGCTGCTGTCAAGGTCCCAAGTGTCCTCCCATAACAATAACGTGCATCAGAGCAGCCAGGGAAAAGTCGTTTGAGGTTCCTGACATTTCAGCTACAAAGAGAAAATCTCAGCCAAGAACTTTTTTTTTGTAGCATTTGAAATGTTTCAGTGAGAGAAAATGAGGAGACTCAATAACCAGAATGGTGAGTGTACTAACCCATTTGTGTGTGCCATCAGTAATCCTTTTCATACTAAGAACACTCGTCTATATTGTAAGACTGTACTGTAGTAAATGTCAGGAAAGCCAGCAGTTACAAAATGTAGTGTGTCAAATGTGGCTCTTTGGAAACCTCACAGCAAAGGTGCCAGATTCATTTCAGAACTCTGGGAGCCGAAAAAAAAAAAAAAAGCATGCACACATTTTTGTTTGTGTGTGTGAGACTGTGTAAAGCTTTCTGTTCCGTGTGTCTTAGTGCTTCAGAGGTCAAAGCAAACCAGATATCCAGCACGTAAAATGACTTTTCTATGCTTTAACAGCTTTTACTCACCGTTTGGAGAGCTGAGTGTTAAACTACACCAAACATCTAAAACTGTATCTGTCACGGTTCCCTGGAAGTATTTTGGTGTGTGTGGTGTGTTTTCAACAACACTGGCGCTTGGTTACGGAATGTTCTTAGAAATGGCCTATTAAAGGATGAAATTATAGGAATTTAACATTTTCTGATCTTCCTCCAGTCTTCTGTGAGTGCATGTTGCCTATTTATAATTTAGACAGAATGCTGCTCTGTCACTTTTTGACCCGACTGTGCCTGTAGAACTTAAGCTTTTCTGAGCCCGCGGGTCACGTAGATCGGTGGGATTTGCAAATCACAAACCACTAGTTTCCCAGAGTTTGTCTCCCAGGATGTTCTGTTGTCTTTCCATTTGATTTACCTCCTCAAATGCAGACTTCACTTTCAATAACTATGGCCAACCATTAAACTGAAGTGACCTACTGTTGGTCATATAGTGGTTCAGTGGTGTAATGTGAGTTTCCAGAGAGTCAGCCTCACAAACGTGAACAAACTTGTCTGCAGCAGATGAATATGCAGGTGATAGGTCAGCCAGGAAGTATGATACTGCATGAGAGACAGTGGCTTAAAAATAATAGGGGACTGGGGTGTAAAGTGTGCCCCTCTACTTCCAGCTCACTTGCCTAACAGTTAATCTTCTGGATTGTGTTGCAATCACAAATTGCCAGTGACTTGTAAATATGTGTAAAGCTGAATGACTGACACACTGTTTCTCCTTTTAGGCTGAGAACATCTACAACGATGAAGATCCTGAGGGTACCACAGACCCTGAAGCCACAGGCTAACATGTCCGCCTGCTGCGCGCATTTACCTGCAGCCTCTTCACAAACCGTCACCTCAGTAGTTCGACGCAGCTGTTTCTTCCATCTGCTCTGCTTTACCAGTGGGACACTGTTACGCTGCAAGACTGAAAGGAGAGTCATCGCTTGTAGCCATTCCCGCATTCGGAATACTCAAAGCGAGGACCTCTCCTTTCACTAACTTGCTGCCTGAAGGATGTCACCCATGGTTTTTGCAATGTACCTAAAATATGAATATTTTTATAATCAAATTGGCTCTTCCTTGTACACTGAAATGTTTTGCAAAATGCTTTTTCAAATACAAAAAAAAAAGGTGATCATACGGACAGCCTAATATTGTTGGAGGGAAAAAATGTTTTAAGTAAAAAACGCCAGCCAGCATTTGACGCATTGCACAACATAAGCCGTGTTTCCATGTATTTTTATGCACATTTTGAAGCATTTAGAAATGTTAATGGAAACAGCAAATTGGGGATTTTTTTTTTTTGAAAGAGAAAAACAGTTAAAACAGTGAAAACACCTTTTCCAAATAAGTTTTGATGTAGTGAACATTTAACTCACAAGACTGATGAGCTGTTATCGCTTATTTTCATCTCCTTTTTTTATTTTATTTTTTTGCCTCTGGACAGCGTAGCCAATACCAGCTGACATGAAACAGTAAATGTTCCGGTTTTTACAGCAGCTGTTTGAATTAAATTAGAGTGAATCTGTATTTGAAACTGTCTGTTTGTGTTCCCATCTTCCCTTGCCTCATTCATACATAACTCATTTAAGTGTCGTATAGATTAGCGGACAATTTCCTTTTTCTATGTTTAATATTTTGCATTTGTACAGTGAGATCATTCTTAATAAATTGTCTTTAATCTCTCTTTGCACTTCACGTATTTGCTGGTGTTTTTATAGAATAGCGTTTACATATTTGCTAAGTGGGTCGGCGTCTTGCTAACCGTGGAGGTATTTTTAAACAATCTCTTATTATCCTTTTAGTGAAAGTGCCAGTAATGACTCATGGCACTTTCCTCAGACCTGTTTTGTGTGTCTGCTGTGACGTCTTGGTGCTCTTTACTTTGTTATTAAGTCCTCGCTGTTAAGTTCCTCAGACATGTTGCCCTTATAAGTACATGAAGCCCTCTCTGCTCTTTAGAGACGAATATTAACTCACCAGTCCTGCTCAGATTATAGGCCTTTATTCATAACAAAAGTCTCTACATGCTGCAGTCTAGTTCATCTTTACAAACTTCTATAAAACAATTGTCAATCCTAGTTTTTTTTTCTAACAAAATCATGTCTATACGTGTAAAGTGCATTAATTCAATCCTTGGATTTCACTATGTTGCAGATACAAAATACTGAAAATTTTTATAAAAGAGCTTTTTTCTTTCTTTCTTTCTTTTTAAAAATCAACAACACAAAATCATGTTTTCTTGTCCTGGTCACACTTGTTGTGGTCCTCGATGGCAGCCCTGTAAGAAAAACAATGAAGTTATAGCTATGACCTTAAAAGCTTTAATGCATGGTACAGACATGATAAGTAACTCACCTGTAAAGCAGGAGTTTCTTGGTAAGGCGGTCTCTCAGCTCCTCCATCTCGTTGGTGTTTCTCTTCTGAGTCTTTAACTCCATCTTGAGCTCTCTGCTCCTCTCCTCCAGAAAATACACCGTCTCCTAAACAGGCAGGCAGCTTATGCACATGTATACTGCCCCATTCCAATGGTCCCCCAGTTGCTGCTTCTCCCTCATATATTTCTTTTATATATCATTTTTCTTTACACCCCTTTCATGCCTGTCATTTTGCTTACCTTGTACTGCCCCACATCCTCTCTTCTGTGTATGTGAATGAGTTTGAGTTTCTCCTCCAAACAAGCCTTCTGCAGTTTCAGTTTTTGTATCTCCTCTCTCAGAGGTCCCAGCTGGGCCCTCAGCTCCTGAGCCTGCTCTTTGGCTTTCACCAGTGCACCGGCTGTTGCCTCTCTCCTCTTCAGCAATGCCAGCAAAACAGGTTCATACCTGAAAATGCAAACAACTGAAGAGTTTGCAGTCCAAAAACTGTATCACCAGATTTTTATGCCTGAAAATGCAGTGTCAGCAAATGCCTGTGTGGTACGTGTGAAAATTAATGGGTGAGTACTCGAATACATCTTTTAAAAACAGGGTTTTAGGCAAAATCAGCACAAGAACGCTGACTGCACCTTTCCTCCAGTGCTTTCAGCCCGCCCTGCAGGTACTGCTGGATGTCCCCACATGAATGCCTCCTGCACTCGGTCAGCTCCTCCTGAGTGTTTGAGGTCTGCAAGGAGCTCTGGGCCTGAACCAGCACTTGAAGGTCTAACAGCTGCTGTTGTTGGGCTGACTTGAGCTGGCTGCCCTCCTCTGTCAGCTGGAGCACCAAGGAGTTCAGCTTCTCCTGGAAGATGAGAGGAAAGACATTTTCATGCAGGGCTTTGCTTGGCAACGTGCCACACAGATATCTGTTGAACAGGGTCTTACCTCTTCTCTCTTGAGCAGTTCCATCTCGCGGCGCTGGTTGTTCAGCGCGGCCTGACTGTGGGCACAGTCCCTGGCCATTGCAAACAGCTTCCTCTTCAGCTTCCTGAGCTCCTCCTGCAGCCCCTGTCTCTCCACATTCACCTTCCACATCCTCCTCTCCTCCTCTGCCCTCTCCTCCTTGAGGCTCTCTATCTCCCGCTTCCTCTCCTCCCTTCTTCCGTTTTCTTCCCTCTTCAGTATATTCATCAGTTCTGCCACTTTGCTGTCAATTCTCTCCTCCGTCTCTTCTTCTTCCTCATTTCTCCCCTCTCCCTCCTCTTGGCCTTTTTGCTGTCTTAGTTGCAGCACCTCCACCAGCAGCTCCCTCCTCCTTTTTTCTAACCGCTCCACCTCCTCTATGCAGGCCTCCATCCGGCTCCCCAGATCTCCTAATTCATTCGTACCAGATCCCACGTCAGTGGTGTCCATCTTGAGCTCATGTCTGTCTTCAGCTGACAATTCAGTGTCATCTACGTCAATCGCACTTCCCTCTCCCTTTGTTTCCGTGCCTTCATTAAACACATATTCCGTCTGCATCCCCTCGCAGTACATTGGATCGTCTTCTGTTGCATCAAGGGTTGTTGCTGGTCTTGAAAACCTTAATTGCATATCAAGGACCCCCTGATCTGTTTGGAAACTACCAGGCCTTTGCAGTCTCTCCAGTGAGAATCCATCCATGTTTTCACAGCTGTGAAAGGGATTTCGCTGGCTTCCATTTGTTGCAGAACCTACTGGCATTGTATTCCTGCTGTCCTCGGAAACTTCATCTCCTTCCACACGTTCACCAGGCCAGATTTCTAATTGCATTGGCTGGGTCTCCGACTTCAGGGGTCTCTCCTGCTGATTCGGCACCAGTGTCGTACCCCTGTAAAGATGATGATTCTTGCTTATTTGCACATATTCTTGGCTTTCTTCTGCAACCCAGTCCTGGGGCTCAAAATCCATTCCAGCCTCTTCCATACAGCTCTCCAGCATGGCCAACATCCCCAGAAGCTGCCCTTCATACTCCACCATGGTGTTGCTCAGTTTGTTGCCTGCTGACGTGAGAGGCATGTTGGTCTGGCGAGAAACTTCTGTGATGGTTCCACGCCTGTCAATGACGGTGCCCATGCTTTGTGACTGGTCTTGTGCTGGCTGGTCGACTGTACCGGCTCCGTCCATATGTGTGTCAATGTAGCTGGTGGAAAGATAGGCTTGAGGAGATATGCAGGTCTCTCCATAGCTTTCCGTTGTGACTTCCTGTTTGCCCTGACTGTGACTTGATTCCCTCAGACTTTGTTCTGTGTAACTTTCTGAGTAGTGTGAGCCAAAGGGAATACCTGTGAGCTCCTCACAGCTCTTTAGTAATTCATCCATCTCCTGCAGGTATGGCTTCATTAAAGTGGATTGTTTAAGCTGTTGTTCTGCGAAGGTGACTCCAGATAGGTGTGCCTTGCACTCTTTTTGATCCATGACGGTTCTGTCTTGCTCCCTTTCCTCTTCTTTGATGAAGAGTGGCTCCAACCCCGTAGATGAAATGTTCTCATCCAGATCATCCATGGGTATGGCTTAGTTCTTGTAGTCTGTTTTGATGTAGAAGTCTCCTTTAGAACCGTCTCATGCCTTGACAGAAGCACATGAATGATGTTAGCTGGTGCATATTAAAGCTGATAGCTGTAAATGTTGGCATCATGTTGCGTGTCACAAATAGTAGGCCTGGCCTGCACTGATGATGTGCTTGTGTTGGGTTAATATTTTGGGCAGGCTTGTTAGCTATGCTGATGCCATTAGCACATGTGGACATGTTGGAGCAGCGGGCACATTTTAGCAGAGGGTACGGTATTGACAGCTGTCCCCCTTTAGGCTGGACGCCCAGTCACAAACTCGCTGCCTGGTAATGGTCAGACACACACCTCAGACAAGCCTACTCATGCTTTTATTCTACTCTTGCAAACCGCAACACAACTAATATAAACACAGACAGATGTCTGTTGCCTGACGCTCCAACAAGTGGCATTACACAGATTACATTAGCCGGCAGGTTGTCATAACATGTCATTGTGCCTGCCACTGGATGGGCATTTGTACTTTCCCCCGGTGAATAATACAGCTGTAATTTTACTCTTTGAGGTGTTTGCCAAGACTGACCAGACTCTGCAAGAGTAAATTCATCAATTTGACCCAATAGTGTCATCAGACAGATTTGTAATGTAGAAAGGGCATGGAAGACAAGTGGGACATTCATGTGATAGCTCCTGTTACTTGGCCACAACCTCCACCAAGAAAGTTCAACACACAGCTTGTGTGTTTATGTGAAACTAGGTCAGTGTATGTAGATTGTAGAAGCCAGAAAGTTTGTTCTTCCTTTGACTTTACATGTCAGATCAAAAGTCTGAGGAAGACATGACAGTGACCAGCTGTCTTGCTGCAGGACAGGCGTTGGCACAACACACATTCCTTTTGAACTCGACCACCCAGAGAAAGCAGTGGCCTACATTTAATGACCAGGTTAAGCAGAACTGTTTCCCTCAGTTAGCAACAACACAATTTAAAAAGCCCTTCATTGTAAGCCCTATCTGACATGGATTTTTCAATTGCTAAAGTAATACGGACACATTTACTGAAACATTAGGAGACACATGAATGATTAGTGTCTGATTTTGAGTGTAATTTAAGTTTTTTCTGTTCTGTTCACAAGCCATCATTATGTCAACTTCAAATAGAATTGAACTTACCTCCAAGCATGTATCCCTGTTTCCTGTGTCCTTGTGCTGTATCCTAATGAGGAATCCGTAGAGCAAGAACAGCAGTTGTGGTCCAAACGACAAAGCAAAGAATGAGCGGGAGCAGTCAGTGCAGATAAATTAAGAAAGGAGGAGGGGAGCGGGGGGTAAAGACAGTTGACCCAGCCTCCTCTCTCTCAGTCGCTGTGTGCTGCTATGTGTGACCATGACTACCTTGGATCTGTTTAGGTTTATTAATAAACACTGGGAAGGGAGAAAGTGGAGCTGCAGCAGACTGTTTCAACCCCTGGGAGAGATAAAGGATTTGCCAAAATGGATTTTTAAGACTTACACCTGGTGGAAATATGTTGTTTATAACCTGTTAGTCTAATTTTATACTTGTGGAAAGGACTTTTCTAAAAAGGTTGCCATGGTTTTTTTTTTTTGTCAGAAAACCTGAGCTATGTTGCAGCATTCTGTTGTATTTCAGTGTATCTGAGTGTTTCATTTGTAATATCGAAAACAAGACTGCAAAACTAAAGAATCAGCGTTTAAACATGACCATCTTGGTTTTAGTAAAAGCAGCAGGATCAGGGAAGCCAAACGTATCTATTATGGTTGCTGAGAGGTTTGTGCGTGGGTTTATGGCGTGTGTGTTTATGCTGAAAGAACATGGCTCCGGGATTCCACTCATGCCTCCTAATTATCGACAAGTCTTTAAATAGCTGCCTGCACTTTTCTGATTACTTCCCTCGGGAGGATTGGTTTTCACCAAACTTCTGACCCCCTGCTATTGACCGTTGGACAGGTGGTCATCCTCTGGAGTCTGACGGTGACAAGGGAATGAGAGGGTTGCAAATGAAACGAAAAGCTGAGGCAAAACGATGAGTTTAAAAGGTTCCTTCTGCATGATGGAGATGATGAGGTGATGATGAAATGATGGAGATGGTGCAATGCGAGGAAAGATAGTACGAAGACGATTTTGCTGTGATCTGTATCTTGAGCTGGAAGGACTTTTTTTTCACCCCCAAAACTATGATTGAAGCTTATTTTATGCTCTCTTCTATGTAATGACATGTTAGCTTCAATTTTATGGGATATTTTTTTTGTTTTTTTTTGCCCTGGTTCTTATGTTTCATACCTCCCATTACACACTATTTGCATAGAAACACATCCGTCAGTCACCACTAGATGGCCTCACAGTTTAATATTAACTCCTCTCATGCTGAGGCTTACATTAGCAGGAATATTTTTGACTGCCTAAGGCTGGGGTGGGTAATCCCGGTCCTCGAGGGCCACAATCCTGCATGTTTTAGACGTTTCTCTCTTCCAACACACCTGATTCAAATGATCAGCTCATCATCAAGCTCTGCAGAAGCCTGACAACGATCCGGATCATTTGAATCAGGTGTGTTGGAAGAGAACTAAAACATGTAGGATTGTGGCCCTCGAGGACCAGGATTGCTCACCCCTGGCCTAAGGTGAAGAAACAGTTCTTTTCCCAGTTTTCTGTTGGCTGTTTCCGCATTACATGATAGTCATGACTGTGCTGTAAATATAAAATTACAGCACTATAGGCCCCTTTTTTCCCCCTTTTCTTTCTGGCTGTCTGTTTTATAATATCTCATTGAAAAGCTACTGCTAGAAAGAGAATGACAGACCTAAACAAGATTATTTTACAGCAAATCCCACTTCAGTTTGCATTAACTGACTCTTTTTTTTTTTTACTAAGCTTACTTTATTTGCAGTTAACACCCTGTAAAGTAGTGACTGTCATCCCTTTGAGATTCTGATTCAGCGTTTCCATAGCAAGATTATGTCCCTGGTGCTCAAGACGAGATGTAATGTTTATCTAATTCACCCTCGTTGACCACTTTATCTCCGTCTTTTGGCAAGTATAGGCTTCAGGAAAGAGGCAGTAATTTTCGTGACGTTATGTCCGAGGTTGTATCTGGTTCAGCACATTGTTTAAGACTGTTGTGATGATGCACACCCACACAGCCACTGGGACCCTAGAAGGGAACTCTAAGACTCTCCTTCACTTGCTTGCCATGAAAATGATCATGTTTTTCATTCTTCTTTGACTCTTTCATTTTCATTTCCTTTGGAGGGGATCATCTGTGTGAGCGCGTGGGTGTAAAGTCAGACAAGTGGGAAACCAAATATTTCAGGGGGTGTTGTGGTCGAGGGCCCAGTGTCCCACTGAGATGGGCCATATGCTGGACTTTCACTTGGACTGGTCTGTCACTGTCTGCTCCAATCTGTAGCACGGTCCAAACTCACCAGAACATCCTGTCAGTGTGTCCTCCTCTTCCTTCTGTTTTCTCTTCTCTTTCCTCCCTTTAACTGTCTCACCAGCAGCAGTAAGGCATCACTATAAAATGAAAGATAAAGTCACAGATGTTTTTTTTTATTGTTCAGCCTCTAGTATCCCTTTTTACAGAGACGTGAAACAGACAGGGTGACTGAAGTTTATATTGGTCAAATTTCTAATCTCTTCTGCCATTTGGAGCTGTCAGTATTTTTTGGCTCTCTATCAGACTTTGGTGTAGGACCACCTATGATGACCACTATACAAGATTTTATCCACTAAATCTCTTCATAACATGCCTAAATTAAAAACGTAATGTTGACATGATCCATTGTCAGCCATAAAAAAAAAAAATCCAAGAATAGCTTGGAAACAGAAACTCTCATAACCCACTCCCTTATGGGTGGTTCCATTCTGGTTCTACTCAGTGTTTTGTGGTGGTCTCACCACATCTGGCCTTCAAGGATTTAAGATCTTTCCATGTTTGATTTAATAAAAATGGAAGATTAAGACATTACTGCCAAATAAAGGCAATGAGAAATAGTAGTTCATAAAATATAATCGGTCACATTAGAACACTAACAAACTGTCATAGTTACACTGATAGTTTAAAAAGTACTTTATTTAGATAATTATGAGCATATTTAGAG
>NW_007578240.1:233583-247385 GCF_000690725.1 Stegastes partitus
ACCAGTCTATCACAGGGCTACACTTAGAGACAGACAACCAAGCACACTCACATTCACACCTACAGACAATTTAGAATCACCAATTAACCTCAGCACCACCATGCCGCCCTGTCCATACATACACTGTGCTAATGGAAATGAGCATGTAAAGCAGAGGTTCCCAAACATTTTATGCCCTGACCCCTAAAATATCCATCCATGCATCCATTGTTCTCTGCTTATCTGGGGTTGGGTCATGGTGACAATAATGATGCCAAATACTCGCAACACTCCACTATCCCCAAGGGCGGCTAAAGCATCTGAACTGTTGGGTCAATCCAAACCACGGTTTATGGTCCAAACACACGCCTCATGATAACTCTAAAGAACAGAACCACCTAACGACCACAATATTGTTTTTACAGTAATTTAATATCGGCATGTAGGAGCAGCATTTTGTAACAATTGGGGCTAAAACATGCTACGTCTAATCATGATTTTCTTTCATTCCTGGAAATATTTCGTCAACTCAGTGAGCCGGGACTACCCAGAGGTCCTGAAGCACTCTTTGGGAGTTGCTGATTTAAGGAGCACAAAATTTGAAATTAAAAAAGGTTTATACCTATGCTGTGCATCACTCAACACTTTTAAATTTCAAACTTTCAAACCGTAATCTCACTTCCACAGAACGTATAGTCTTCTACTATTAAGTCTTGCTCAAAGGCACTGTGACAACTATTTACAGAGCTTGAGTAGAACACTGTTCCTTCAGGATCTCCAGGGTCATTCTCTCAGCTGATCTGGAGATTAAAGCTGGACATCATCCGATAACAAGCCCGCTTTTCGAATTCTAACTTCTGTCCTCTCGCTCTGTTCTTTGTTGTCCCCTTCAGCGTGTCATGTCGTGCATCATGCAGCATTGTCTCACTGCAGCTAAGTGTGTTTTAATGACGGTGACCTTATCTGGTATTTACTTTGAAGAGAGTGCTTCTGCTGTGTAATTGTCAACCGCCATATTCTTACCGTCATCAGTCACCCAGTGTTTGTACCAGTCGGCTTTTCACGGTCTTAAGGGATCACTTAATCTAATGAAGTAGGGGCCCCAGTGTCCATCTTCAGTGTGTTTTTCCACTCTTCTGGATTAAGCATGTTTCCTCTATTTAAAGATGACGGACATGCTTACCTCTTAAATGAAACAGAGCAGTTACAACTTGTTCCCCGCAGCACTTTGATTACCTTATTTATCTTTTATCAGATCTCCTCAAAGTAGTCAATACAGTCAAAACGTAGCAGCATTTCACACTTACACACACTTTCCTCACCTTCATGCTGTTGCACAGGCACAACCAGTTCCCATGAAGGTGCACTGAAGATGACAACAGCTGATATGGAGGGAAAAGACACGCTGGGAGAGATGAGATCACATGTTTTCAAGTCTGTGAGGATCAAACTGTGGTGTTCAGTCATGGGTGACAGACGTTGCATACAGAGTGAACAGTGTCAACACTGAAATCATGAGGGAATGTGCAGTGTTGATCTGTAAATCTCAAAGTGTTGTCTGGGGATTTTAAGATTTAAAGCGAGACTTTGAACAGAGTTTACTTTACACATGTGTGTTCAAGAGGCATGCGCGGTTTGTATTTGCTGTAGACTTTGTAGAATTCCTCTCAACAAGGTCGCTCATCTGATAAGAAGTTTTGCAATCGTTTGATGTCACCAGAAATGAAGTAAATCCATCTTCTGCCAACTGGATTACATACTTCTTCATAACATTTCCTCGAATAGATTTGTATCAGTGGTGGTGGGAGGATTTCATGACAGCAGAGTCAGATGCATTGGTTGCTTGTTTATAACAAACATGCTTTACAGTTGTTAGTCGTACCCGTGGTGTTGCTGTACAAACAGCAGGGTCTGGCAGTTGTTTTATCTAATAATCTGTCCGCCACCTTTGTCCAGACTGAAAAATACCAACAACTATTGTATGGATTCATGTGACATTTGGTACTGAAATTCATGGTCCCCAGAGGATGAAACATTCTGATTTCGCTTTGACTGGTAGGTTTATATTCTATGTTCTAAGTGAAATATCTGTAGAAATCTGATGCAGATATCCAAAATTCATACATTAATGTCCTTTGCTGATCATGGCATAAAGACCTCCTGTGGTGAAATTCCACCTTTCACCTTGCTAACGATTCCATATGGGTTTTTTATATGTTAGGTGACATATCATGAGAGCATTTTCACCTTCAAACTGCAGTGTGCTGATCACAATCCTAAAAACACAAATTCAGACATCCAGACTTTCCGTATTATTCTTTTACTTCCGAATCTGATTCTTTGTCTTGATCACATATGGCTGAATTATTCTAACATTGCAACTCGCCGTTGTGTGGTTTAGAATGGTTTTACTGTGTTTGAGGAGGGGTGAGTGGAGCGAGAGGCAGGAACAACATAGATATATACGTTCTAGAAAAAGCATCGGTGTAGAGTTACATCTAAGTCATTTAAAAGCAGGAAGGGATTATTTTCTTCTAAATGTGTCATTTTGATGTGAAGTATTGAGTCTTAATAAACATAACAGCGAGGTTTGAGAAGTCCTCACAGGTTTCAGCCCAAAACAGAAACTTCCAGTGAACATCTGTGAGTGGGGATTTATACTGCTCATATTACCTACTGGGGCTGCAAGGTGGATCGGTGGTTAGCCCCATTGCCTCACAGCAAGAAGGTCGCCGGTTCACGTCCCGGTGAGGACACCCAGGATCTTTCTGCGTGGAGTTTGCATGTTCTCCCTGTGCAGCGTGGGTTCTCTCCGGGTTCTCCTGCTTCCTCCCACACAGTCCAAAAACATGTTGAGGTTAATTGGTGATTCTAAATTGTCTGTAGGTGTGAATGTGAGTGTGCTTGGTTGTCTGTCTCTAAGTGTAGCCCTGTGATAGACTGGTGACCTGTCCAGGGTGTCCCCTGCCTTCACCCTAAGCTGGGATAGACTCCAGCCCCCCCACGACTCGAGTGAGGATTAAGCGGTGTATAGATGATGGATGGATGGATATTACATACTGGAAGATGAGCTGTTTCAGTTTCATTATCAACACAGACACCTTTTCCAAAATACTCCCACTTCATTCTTATTTTCTTGATAGAAACTATTGAACAGGCCTACATGTCAAGTAGCTGCAAATCATCCATTTATGAAACTATATTCATATTGTGAGTGTTGTTTAAGGGAGGGGGGCTGCAGTCACTGCGGTTGCCACATTTTGAGACTTTACTGTAAAACACAGTTTTTTCAGCCATTGGGGACCCAGTACTAGCCTGAGGCTCCATACGGTTGCCTCCGTTGCTTGTTCCCAAGGTGAGGCTGTTGTAACAGCGAGACAGAAGACAACTTTTTGCCAAAACATGAGAAGTGCTTATCCACAACTCATCACCACACTTCAACACAACCCCTGCACTACACCTGCCAAGTTTGAAGGAGATCAGAAAACAGGATGTTGAGAAAATCAACAGAGATTCTTCAATGTATTCGTGAGATGTCCTGGCAGCTGTTGGATGTGTTCAAAATTGAATAAAATGTAAACACTTGCTCAAATACCTGCAAAACTAATGATGTTTTTCTTCCTTGTTCCTTGAGTTCATTGCTAATTACTATTGGTGTACTAAATGATTAACATCTCTCCTGAGTCAAGGCTCACTCATCTCCTACTGATGCCACTTTTAGCACAACTGTGTATCATAGCGGCTCCAAGAGAACAGTGTGTTCACCTGAAGCTCGCCTCTAAATCCAAACATATCAAGCGTAGATGTAGTGTCAGTGTTGTTAACGGTGTGACTCACTGGCTGGTGTGTGTGTGTGTGTGTGTGTGTGTGTGTGTGTGTGTGTGTGTCTAGTTGATGTATCTGTGTGCACGAGTGTGTTTGCATTTTGCTATTTAAAGACATTTAATGGTGCAGTGTAAATGTCAGTTTGAAGTGCCGCAGTAAATATTGTGATGGCTACTAATTTTATGACGTTTCAAGAGTTAACAAATACGTTTTTGCACCCTCCCAAAGGCCTCAGAAAGGCTTCACAAATGCATTCTTAATCCCTGTTGTTTTCAGAAATGGTTTTACTAGAGAGGATCGCCGCTCTGTTTTCAGCTCTCGCAATTAGACGGCGTGTTCTCCTGTTGTTTTAATAAAGAACTGACAGAGGTCACCTCAGGTTTCCTGGTCGTGACGTCAGTGCCTCGTTCGAACGACCCCCCGGAGAGAGTGAAAACAGACAGATAGTTCGAATGTCGAAGGGGAGAAACAAAGAGAAAGGGATAGTTGGATGGGATGGATGGAAAGCTGGAGCCTGTTTTCGTCCAGCCCCAAACAAGTCGGCAGCGACCACACCCTCTCAGGAATTCCTGCTGTAAAACATATTTCATGTCATGTTTTTTGAAGGAGCAGTCGGCCCACACGATAACACACTCTATGTTTCCTTACTTAAAAAGCCTCCAAGTTACATAATAGGACGTATATCGAGATGAATGAAACTATATACCGTCTATAAAATTTGACTTCTGCAGTGAATCGGTTTCACTGGATAATGCTTTATTATTATAATCAGACCAAATACTGAAAAAAAGAAAGGAGGAGATTTGTAATGATAAATGTTATTATGTTTGGACCTTGTTCTCAAGGTTTAGTCAGTTAAAATAGCATCACACAAAAACAGTCAACCTCACATGGGAAACGACACCTAAAGAGAAAATCAAACAAACGCACATGTAGTCCAAGCAAAAAGCAAAACACAAGGTCTCTTGTATATTGGCCGAAATATTTCTGTGTTTTTGTTAAAAGTAAATTGCGTGCGTAAATCTGTGTTTGCATCTTGGTGTGTGTGTACGAGTTGCCGGCCAGATGGCTCTCTGCACAGCCAGTGTGTTTTGGCTCCGACTGCTCCCAGATTCGGAGAAATACTTGACTGTCCACTGTGAAAACTTTCAGTCCCAACGTCGGACACACGGGGCTTTGTGTGTTTGCACTGGCTGCGCTCTATTATTTCATCTTTCGGTCAAAACACAACATGAAGTGTTGCCGGTCATGTCCCATTTGTTAGATTTGTAGTTCCCTTTATTTAATTTACGTCTGTGTGTGTGTGTGTCCAAGTAGGGTCAAGTCAACTTAAACAGGCCGGCTTCGGCTTGTCCGAGCAAAGCCAAACACCGATTGGGCAATAAAATTTGACGAATGTCTTGCGTATGACAGGTTAACACGCTCGTGCAAATCTTACCCGCCTCCTCATCTTCTCCAGATGGTATCAGACCAAAATTTACAGATTTAGCATCAACGTTACAGTTTCCACTACAGCTGGTGAAAACGTGTGCTTGGAGGCAGCTTTAAAGCAACAGTCGTCATCCGACTGACAAGAAAATCATCAAGAAGAGTTTTAGTGACAGCAGTTAACATACTTGTGGTTATTTTGTGTCATTTCCCTTCCTGACATTTGCATTTCCTTGAGTGAATGTCCTTTAGAATGAGAGTTCTTTCAGGATACAACTAACAATTAGTAAGAAAATGACCCTTCTTTAGCAGGACTGTTTTGGTCGTCTGGCTCTTGGACAAAATTGTTCCCCAGAGGCACAATAAAGCCGACGACGGCCAACTCTTACGACTTTGTTTTCAGTAGGTTCAACCCTTTCCCACTTTTTTCTCTCTTCTCGTCATCTCACTTAAACCTCTCACAAGAGAAATGACTCAACACTATTTCTTCTGCTTTCGCCCTTTTTCTTAGCAAAGCAATGAAACGAACACCACCCTTCTGCTCTCACAACATGATCCGTTTTTTGTTTTTTTTTTTCTGCCTGCATAAGAGGGAGGTCGGAGGAATTCGATTCGGACGGTGATGGGCTGCATCCAGGAGGAAGGGCAGCAGCAGCAGCATGTCTGGACAGGGAAGCTGGAGTTTAAAGGGGTCAGAGAAATGTTTTCTTACCTCCTACAATCTTCACTCATGAAGTATTTCAGTTTATACTTCAGTTCATTCCTATGTTCATGCCCCCTTTTTCAACCAGAACCCTCTGCCAACACAGACTCCAACCTCGTTTCTAGTCATATACTCGGGGAAACAAAGCTGTCTCTGTTGCACACAGGAATCCCTTCTGTGTGTTTCACAGCTGAGTATCAACCTGGAACCTCTCTCCCCGCTCTCTAAAACTATTATTACATACCACGATTCTCTCAATGTCCTCATTTCTTTTTTACCTTCCTTACCACCGCTCCCATTCTCTCAGCTGCTTGATGTTATAAATAATGAACTATGGAATGTATCTTTGCTCTTTTTTTCCTGCTTTTGACTGCATTTCTACATGCATACAGACGGGGGATTGGCGCTGCTGAGATTTTCTTTTTTGATGGAGCTTTAGTGTCGTCTGCTTTTATTTGAGGAGTGGACAGATAGAAGCAGTCGGCGCACAAAGAATGCGTCTGTTGCAGGACAAAAGCAGGTCGGGAATGATAATGCTGGTCCGAGAGAGCCGGGCTTATCCCAACCGGCAGTATGGATTTCCTGCCTGCAAACTCCCTTCAGTCACATCAAACACACACACACACACACACACACACAGAGATAAAGGTCACTGACAGAAAGTTCATATTGCTGTCATTACAGCGTTAGTACCGTCTGATGATGTCTGTTTACTGTGTGACTGGACAGTCTCAAGGATTCAAATGTCCTTGAATATACTGGTGCAGATACTTTATTATTACATTAAAAAAAGCCGATAAACAATGTCCAGTCAGGGAGCTATAGTTAGTTTTCAGTGCAGACATTGCATTATAATATTCTTACTCTTGTAGTTATGGAGCTATATTTCAACTGCCTGTTAGTGCTGGGAAATATGATGAGGTTTACAGCAAGACTGAAAAAATCAGAGGGTTGATAATGAGTTTTCTTAGAGGCTGTGGTAAAAAAATCAGCTAACATTTAAATTAATATGGTAGTATCTGTTCATAGGTAATGCTGATTCGTCACATCTCAACAATTAATGCTAAAAGACCGTAAATAATGCTAATAATTCTGTTTCATTTTCAAGTTTAAACCCAATGTGCTTCCAGGATTTACGACTTGGATCAGCTGATCTGTGGAGCCTTGCTGGGCTGTAAGTGGTTAAAAGGTCTTTGATATAATGTGGAGGAGGACGTGGATAGCCTTGTGTGCAAGTGAAAACATTTGTAAGTTTGTTCTCAACATAACTGGCAACCAGTGCAGGGATTGTTGACATTGGGGTGTTGTGACAGGACCTCCCGGATTTAGTTAGTAATCTGGCTGCTGAGGTCTGGACGAGTTGTGAGACTGAGTGACACAGCAGCTTCAACAGAAATCTGCATAATCACATTGTGACCATGACAACATGCAGACGCTAGCATTTAGCTCCAGACAGCGCTACGCCTGTGCTGTTAAATTTGATATATAAACCTGCCCTGCAGAAAATGTGCTGCATCATGATATATACTGATGTTGTGATATCACATCGGAAGCATCATGCAGTCTGTGGTGCTCATGTGTAGCTGTCTTTGAATATGATTGATTATGTTTTATCTGAATACGTTTTACTCAACTATGTTTTATAGAATACTGTCTTGAGTCAATTGATCGGCGAGTTGTCAGCTGTTAAATTATTTGGCTGCTATTTTGTTATTTGATTAGTTTGAGTAATTGAAAAAAAGAAAGAAATTCTCTCATTCTTGCTGCTTTAATTTGAATATTTGGAAACACTAACAAGGGCTGCAAGGTGGCGAAGTTGGTTAGCACTGTTGCCTCGCAGCAATAAGGTCGCCGATTCGTGCCGGTGCCCCCACCGGGATCTTTCTGTGTGGAGTTTACATGTTCTCCCCGTGCCTCTCCAGGTTCTCTGGCTTCCTCAACGAAGGTCCAAAAACATGTTGCAGTTAATTGGTGATTCTAAAAATTATCCATAGATGTGAATGTGAGTGTGCTTGGTTGTCTGTCTCTAAGTGTGGCCCTGTGATAGACTGGTGACCTGTCCAGGGTGTCCCCTGCCTTCACCCTGATTCAGCTGGAATAGACTCCAGCCCCCCATGACCCTAGTGAGGATGAAGCGGTGTATAGATAATGGATGGATGGATGGATGGATAGGAACACTAACAGACATTTTTCACCATTTTCTGACATTTAATAGTTCAAACAACAAATCAGTCAACTTGCTCAGTAGTCATGTTGCCCATATCTATTTGGTATCCTGTCTTTATAGAACTCTCTCGAAGTGTTCACATGTATTTTGCAGAAGGACAACTAGTTGAAGGACTTAGGTGTGCATGTGTACATGGCCAGTAAATGTAGCTACAACCACAAAGACAGACACAAAGGCAAACACAGCGAGGGAGTCCTGGTGATACATTCCCCAGTAGGCTCACAGTGTTCTGGTGGTTAATGATTTTGTGCCCCTTACTGCACACACACACACACACACAGATTTGCACAAACACTCCGCAGCTTTTCCTGCAGACGTACCGAGGGTGGCTGTTTTCTTTTCTGTTGCCATGGTAACGTTGAAACATTTCAATCTGTTAGGCATGAGTGAACTAAACTATGAGTCATTTTAACCCCGCCCAGATCACCGCTACACACATAGAGCACGGGTCCCTCCACCTCACACACACACACACACACACACAAAACTAGACAAAACCTCATCACACACAGACATCATGAATCATCTCACATTCATAACCGGCCAGCAGGTCAGACTTTTGGGAAAACCCAATTAACTGAAAATGATTTTAAACTCGGAGTCAAAGGGAATCTGCCATCTGATCTAAACGTGACACAATGGATACGGTCTGTTTAACAAATTCACTCCACATGTATGAACTCACTCTCGGATCCTTATGATTTTACATTGTTTGCTCATGACAGATAGCAGGAGGCTGCTGACTAGTGCTGACAGTGTCTGATCAGCTTGAGGGATGACAGCCATTACAGCTGTAGCATATGAGAGCCATATGTTGTGTGAGTTCTTTTTTAAAACCTGACTGACAGTGATATCCTTAGGTCGTGTGCCAGAAATAGCCCAGGAATCCCAACAGACAGGTAATTTGGCTGCCTCATCTAACGAACTAAATGAAGCCAGTGACCCTCGGATCGCCGGCTGTAGATGAGACGGACCTTGTGAATAAGACGGTGAACGGGTTTGATCACGTGTGCCTTACACAAGGAGTTTGTTCTGGCATACGCTAGGTTTATGGTAAATTAAACTCAGAATTTAGCTGAAAATGAATTTCTAAGAGGATGACTGGAGTAGTTCTACTGTAGGCAGGTGTTGGTAAAACCAGATGTTGCTTTATAAGGTTTTTCATTGCTTATTGTTATCCTTGTATTTTGCATGGGGTATGATACCTATGCTCAGTGATTTTTCTTTTGGATCAAGTTTACATCTGTGTTGTTGGTTTTATGTGTCAGTTAAAGGCTGCTGTCAATCCTCTGAACCCCAAAACCCACCAGCAGGTTTAGAAAGTACATCATTTCTTTATAAAAAAAAAAAAAAAACAACACCTGCCAAAGTCTCGCCATTTTTCAGTGCCAGAAACTGTAAAAACTCATTGTTTGTCTTTCCATGAGTGCAGTTCTGTTGGGAAAATTAACCAAATCCAAGGTTAAAATCATTATAATTGATTTATTTTTTTTAAATCTCTGCTCCTCAGCACTGCCAAGAAGCCATCAGAGACACAGTTGTCATGTAGCAAAGATTCAGTGACTATTCGGTTGAAATGCAGGCCTTGTGCCAATAAGAGACAAGTATGGAAACAACTTTGAGAGCGATTGAAAGCAATATAAAACATACTTGATCCATATAATAAATGTGGCGTGGCTCAGAAATGGCATACAGATGAGCAAGCTGCTGGAAGATACATTCAGCACGGTAACGAGTGTTTTTGGAGTTGATGTGCAGAGAAGTGTTGTGTTTGTAGAGGCTGTGAAGATGTAAACTGTAAAATATCTATATTATGTAGAGATTTTTTTCAGTATAGGTGACACCTGTAGCCACTCAGACACATTTTTTTTTATCGTTTAAGGAATTACAACTTTGCAGTACTGCACTGAAGATGTTTTTGAGTTCTCTCTACTTCTAGTCATGGTTGTGGTGTCTCCATAGAGGTGCAGGACTTAATGTTGCAGTTCAAAATGAACCTGCAGTGAGTAAAAACTGTTACATGAGCAAAAAAGCGTCCAGAAACCATTTGGGGTTCAGATGGTTAAAGGATATACAAGAGGGCAGTTGTTGGAGGTTTTGACAATCCTGACTGATATGCAACACAACATACATGTTCAGTCTGCATTCTTTGAGTAGAGATATTGCAAATATTCCTGAATACCCCACAAGATTATTGAAGCCCCTTGTTGCTGATAGAAGAATTATATCACAGACTGAAGTCACAGGTCTGTTTTCGTCTCTTCCCCCCAAAGCTGTGACACCTCCTCCAGCTCCTGACCGCCTGCCTCCCCTTCCTCAGTGGCTCCCCATCTACCTTCAAACCAGACGATCCAGTCCAGCAACCCCCTCCCCAACCAGTGTCTACACCCACCCATCCCCATACAGTGATGTCAGCTTTCCCCACCACAGTCTGAAACTCCCTTCAGATTTCACGACTAAACATGACTTAAAGGTACGTGGCCCCTTGTGACCTGCCCTACCTGTCTGCCTCCGTGTGTGTGTGTGTGTGTGTGTGTGTCACATTTAACACGGGGGTTTCGGGTTTCCACATGGCTGCACGGTGACAGCAGGGAGAAGCCGTCCTCTCAATGCTTCGTCTTTGCCAGAGAAACTTTCAACACTGGACTCATTATCTTAACTTTCTCCCAAAACTCCTCTCTGTGAAGAGGATAAAGCAAACATCCCTGTCTTGTATTTTGAATATGGGGTGATCTATTTAAAGTTCCACCGCTCGAAGGTGTGTATTTTTCTTTCCTAGCTGCCATGATGGATTGTGGCCCAAGGGTTCCCTTCCTGAGGGAAACTAATGACTGCACCTGATCCCCGGAAACGAGGCTGTGGGAGGAAATTTAACTGCAGGATAAGAAATAGCTAATGAATCGAGCAGCTCAAGCAAGAGAGTCGAATCTGAACTAAAGTGAAGAGAAGCAACCGGAGTGGTGTTGCTAGCTCCTAACAGGACTGTAAGAGGGGTGGAGGAGAGGCTGGCTCTCATGCAGAGGGAGGGACTGACTGTTCAGAGAGCATGGAGCTTCATTCACTCTGCTAAACACTCAAACACACACACACACACACACACACACTCTGCAACGCCGTTCTCAGGCTGAGAGAAAAGAGGAGAGCGGAGGAGAGGACGACCCGCTCGCTGAGTAAGTTGTATACAGTCATGTCTGGCTATTTTACAGCAAAAACCTTGTGTTGTTTGTTAATGTGGCAACATGTAGAGGAATCTTACGACTTTTTGTGTCGTTGCGTGATTGCATTTAAAGTGTTTCTCGTGAGTTGTTTTCACTGAATTGAGCTTCTTTCTCTTCTCGGCCATACACACTTTTCTGCTGATGTGAACCACATGGCACACATGCATGAACACACATACAGAGACGCTGCAGAGGTCTAGCTCTCCTCCCCGGGGCCACCACATACACAAAATGAGAGAATAAGGAAAGGGGAGCGAGGGGGCGGACAAGTGAAGGGAAAACTTTAGTTGGACAAAGTGGGAGTACTTGTAATACATGGTAAACATTCAGGCTGCTGCATTTTATTGTTTTTTATCCTCTTTTGTGCTTTTTTTCTCTCTCCCTCCTGCATGACTTTGCGTTATTCTGCTCGTTTTTCTAATTAATCCAGCCTTCTCGTGGTCTTGTTCTCATGCTACTCTGTCCTCCCTCTGGTTTTCATCTTCAGCCTATTTTTACGTCTTTCCCTTTTTGCCCTCTTTCTCTCATCCTGCTGGTTCTCGTTGTTGTCCCAGGTGGTGACAGACAGAAAAAACACTAAGAGAGGCCAAAGAGGGACAGAAGGTTTCATCAGAACCCCCGGAGAGCTGGAAGGTTTCAGATCCTGTGGCTTGTTTCCGACGGCAGACTGATCCGGGTGGAGACGCTGGACCTTAGCTCCCAGGACCAACCTCCAGGATGTCCCGGAGGAGGTCTACAGGTGACCTGGTCCCCAAGGACATCACAGAGATCCTAGCCCGGGAGGTGAGGGCTCAACGTGGGCAGAGGAAGCCGGGAAGCTCCCTGGGACAGGCCTTCAGCTGGTTAAAGGGCAGCCGGAGGAAGAAGAACGTCGGAAATGGACTGAACCGCACTGGAACTGGTGCGACGGAGCCCAAACTGGGAATTCAGAACCATGACCCTGCAAAAGGTGAGTGAGCTGTCATGTTGCACATGACCTTTTTCTTTTTTTAGTTTAACTGATGCTTCAGTTCAGAGCGACACGGTAAGATGATAGAGGAAGTGTCAGCGCCGAGATAATTACCCTCTTGCAAATTTAAAGACTTTAAATGTCATTTATTTTGCGCATTTACGATATACCGTGAGGATCAAAGCTTTGGTAGAGGTTCAGTGTATGAAGTAAACTTAAATAACCACTGATGAGAAAAATTTAAAGTTTAAGAACAGTTTTTTTAGAAGTAGAAGTCCAGTGTCCTTCCACACTGAAGAGAATTCACTAATCCTACAGCCTGTATTTATGAATGTTATAAAGCATATGTAGGAGGAAATCTGAACCAGTTAAATATATCTGGGATCTGTGATGTTGTCAATGCTAGACAGATCAATATTTAATGTAAACGTTGTCGTTTGTAGTGACAAAACCAACAGAAAACGCCCTGTTTCCCAAAGATTACATTCCTGTACAGCCAAACTGCATTTTCAATGACAAGAAAATCAATTTTCTGCCAGATTACATTTGTTTCTGACATGTCACAAATACGTTCCAAACTAACATATCTCGGTCATTTACTTTGTGGTTCTACTGTGACTAGTTTTCAACCAACCAATCATATATTTGATTTGATTTGAGCACAACTTCTAACCCTGGTAACTCAGAAAATGGAGGAGAAGCTTCAAACATGTTGTACAAAAAAAAGGGTCATATTTTAATTTGTGAAGTTTCAGTGCCTGAAGTTAACTGAGCTTCTAATGTGGAGTTATCATTGCGAAAGTGTTAATCAAAGCGTGAGCGAACAGCAAGGATAGACCACACTTAAAAATAATGATCCCACACAGGATGTGAGCCTCAGTTTTCTGGGTGGAAGACTTCTGCTCTACCTTCCTATGCGAACTCTGTGGCTTCTTTAAGCTGGAAACCTTTCCTACGACGTCACAGTCTTGCTTCCCAGAGAGAGAGAAAAAAAAAAGTAAATGACAAGGCAGTTTGTTTGTATAGGAACATCATCTAGAGAGACGGGGTTGACAGAGATTTATTATGTAACTCAGTGGAGCCTTTTATTGTCTTTCAGCTCATTGTTTTGTTTTTATGGCCCGCGACTTTTGCAGTTTCCATTCACTCTCCCTGAACATCATTTTTAGCAGCAGGCTGTTTTTCAGCAAAAACAAAAACCTCACTGTATCCAACACCAAATAATAGAGAGATGTACTGTAGTTAGTAATTCTGAAACTGGTGAACACCGCGTGGTGCTTTTCCAGTAGCGGCTCAAGAGCTTTATGAGACGGTGAAAACAGAAACAGAGACAGAAGGAGCTAAACTTTGCCAGTTTTTAGAAACACAAAATGTCAGTTAAATGTGCGCTTGTTACCCGAGATGTTCTCCACAGCAGTTGTATAAGGTTTGGTAAATTTGTCTGTTGCACTTCCATCAAGTGGTTAAAAATAG
>NW_007578240.1:248542-271731 GCF_000690725.1 Stegastes partitus
ATTGTTTCTCAGCAACTGCATGAAGTAAGAGTCAATCGTGCAAAAAGTCTTTCTAATATCAACAAGAGAAGAGTCTGCCTCTCATAAAAGATGCATACAAGTTCTGTAGCAGCTCGTCATGGTTATTCCGTGTCAAGGTTAAGGTTAGTTGAGAGTGTTTGTTTGGTGACTTTGCGGTATGATTTTGTCTTGTTTTGTCTGTCATGATCACAGACTGTGCGGTTATGATGCATTTCTGAAGACTGTGTTGACTAATTGGATTAAGATATGAAGTGAGGGGAGCTCTCGTTATCGTCGGGACATCAAGTCTGGACATTTATAAAACGCCAAAATGTGACACCGGCAAATGCACTGACGCAGGGGTCTAATCCCCTTTTCTGTTTACTGATGCGTTTGCTTGGTCGGCAGCACAGAGATTACCCACAGTCCCCATTTCCTGTTTTTGTTCCACCCCCTAAACCCATCCCTTTCTCTTCTGTCATTGTGTGTGTTACTGTAGTAACCCTTGGAAATCCAGATTCACAGTCTTTTTCAACTTTTTTTTCAGTCCTTTGTGGTTTTTGTACTGTTCCGCCTAAAAGGGACTGCCACGATCCCTTATTATGCCTTACGTTGTGGTTCTCGTAAGGTCTATGGAGAACTATGAATACTGGATGGGTAACAGACAGTGACTCCATCTGACACCAAAGATTAACTAGTAGTGCTAATAATTCCCCAGCAGAGGATGTGGTTGAAGGCGGACGTGAAGAATGTGTGGGAACCATATTTTTTGGGGCATTTTGTGTCAGTGATTTTTCCATTTTAAGACTAGAGAGGACCACTGAGACGCATGACAAGAAACAGACTGCAGATAGTCATAAATAAGTTGTGTTTATGGCAAGTTACTGCTTTTTTTCCCCTTTGTTTTGTGCTCAGTAACTGTTTCCTTACCTTGTCTGATGACTAGAGCAGATAGAGCGCCACTAGAGGGGAGCTCTGGTACAACTTTAAATGTGCTTACTATCAGATCAAAGTTTGAATTTAAAGAAATATCTGTGAAGTCAGAAGTAGCAGAAATTAGTGAGTGGACCTGATGATGAGCCTGTTTTGTGTTAATCCTTAAAATATTCCAAAAGCAGCTGTTTATATGAATTCTTACTTACATACACAGAAGCTCAAGCCCTATTATTCCAACAAAAGAATCAATTATACCATTTCACAATCGTCAGTCTTCCTGTTCTCACCTGTGTTTGTGTGTGTGCGAGCGCATTGTTAGGTTTGGACATGATTTCTTTGGCACTTTGTCTCCCACACAGATAAGTGAGGAAAGCCTTGTTTTTTTCCCACCAGTGAACAATTGTTTCATTGCACCTTTATTTTTTCCTGTGGCTGCAGTTTGTTCTTTCTGAACCCGCTGGGCGACTTCGTCAACCTGAGCAGACAAAGAATTAGTCTGTGCCGATAAAGCCGTCACTCAGACACATGCAGTTACACACAAACACACCATCACTTCAGCAAGTACACACACGCACCTGCATGGTTGTGCTGCATATGTAATGGTTTATTATTTCATTTTAAAGCAACATGGATCAACAATTACCCTGAGGTTTGCACCAAAGGGATCAATTCTATTCTATTCTATAAGTTTTTTGCTTATTATGTTCGAATTTTTTTTCAAAAACAAAAAACCTAATTGTCTACCTGTCAGGCAAAGAAGCACACTGTACTTGTTTTTGAACAGTAGTCACCGTTTTCACTAAAAATTCTCTGAACCAATGACTGCACAAGAAGGAAATACAACTTTCACAATTCACTGACATGAGCTGTGCATCAGATTATTTGTTTCTTGCCAGCTAATGTTTAGTTGATGTTTAGCTAGTTGGCATATTTTGGTCATCAGCATGTGCCAGACTTGTAGACACGACCGATGTGTAGCTGTCGTTGTTATTTGACTGCTTTTCTAGTTCATGGGACTTCGTTTTATATATGCACAAGAGGTCGTATCTACGTATTTCATGCATGCACACTACTGCAGGGTGCTTATGATTTTGGGCTGCGAATATGGATATGGTCTGTGCGAATTAGTTTGAACCTGTTGAGATGACGCCTATAACAGTATTATAACATATAACACCAGCCTTTCTGTCATTCTTTCTCCTTTCCACCAATTTCTGCACTAATGTGAAGTAACTCAAAATGGACCAAAGAAAAGTGAGTAATAACGCTTTACTTTATTGTTGATAACAGCTGTACTACATACAAGTACTGCATGTGAAACTACACTGTTGTCCATAAAGTTGGAATAAAATATTTTTGTACTTCTTCTCATAAAATGAATGTGACAATGCGATTTATTCTTGATAGATAACGGGTATATCTTCTCAAAACTTTATTGATATCACAATGTACATACAACTCATATCACAGTAAAATTTAAAACACAATTAACTTTTGCAAACTGTGTATTCAGGCTTAAACTAAATTGGGGGTATTGAACAAAAAGATTAAGGGTTTTGTTTCAATATTTCAATCTTGGTCGTATAACAGGAAATACATATTCCAGGGGATTCCATGCATTAGAATGTTCAATATTGCTCTTTCAAATGTCACTCAGTCACTAATATTGAGTATGGCCACCGCTGACATGGATTCGTGGCATACTGTCCACAAGCTTGTTGGTGGTGTCAATGGGCAGGACGTCCCACTCTTTAGTCAGATTCCAAAGTCAGAATTTGTTTTACCTGGTAACTGGGACTCAGTATGTGATCATTGCACCTGGTCAGACGTGATTACCAATGTGTATAAATAGAAATAAAAAGAGGAATGTATGTGGAAAAAAAATTATTCCAACTTTGTGGGCGACAGTGTTTATGTGTCAGATGGTGGCACAAAATGATCAGTCAGGGAGACAACAATCATTTGTGCCTTTTCTGAGGTACATAAAACCTTTAAATTAAACCTGCCCAGTATTGTGTGGCTCCCCCTCATGCTGTCTAAACAGTTCTGTCCCATTGGGGCATGGACTGATACTATGATGTTGGCAGCAGATCCTTTGAGTTCTTTGGGTTGCAGGTGGCATCTCCGTGGATCAGGCTTGTTCCGCTGCCGTTAATGCTAGATCAGAGTTTGGAGGCTCTTTGTCTTGATCCTCGAGCTGGTCCTGGGCAGGTTATTGCAGGGTGCTGCTGTTAGGGAGTGGCAGTGCCATATAGGAGACTTGTTTGTTCTGCAGCAGTGTTTAGGTGAGTTGAACATCCATAATACCAAGACCCAAAGTTTCCCAGCGGAGCACCGAATTGTAATGAGCTGATCAGTGTTATTCATCTCAGCTGTTGGTGGTTTTATTGTTGGAGCTGATTGGTGTATGGCTTGTACTGATCTAACATTCAACTCTAATATCACACAAAGTAATCAGCGACTCTAAAATAACAGTTTTTTTATTTTTCTCTGGCAATCTGCTACATCTCCTCGCTTCTTTGTAATGAACTTGCTGTCGGTCGTGCACATCTTTGTGATGGTTCGCTTACATGTCCTCTTTACTGCGTTATATCTTTGCTGGTGGGTTGACATTAGCTGTGTCATCCCTGCATGATTCTCTCAGATCTGCTTCTCTGTGATCCAGAGCTCCGCAGTCCAGCACTGGCTGCCGGTTATATTTTTCAGAGATTCTTAAAAAAAAAAAAAAACAGTCTTTGATGTGCTGAATTCCTCGGAGCCGTGCATCAGAGTGCTTTGTGTGTGCATGTGTGTGTGTGTCAAGGTCTGTGAGCGTGCTCGTGAACGTGCACGGCAGCCTGGATGCCAGATTGGGCCTAGAGTTATGCGATGAAGAGGAGAGATTACAACGAATCACAAAGCCCCATTCAGCCTTGAGAGGACTCTTAGGGAACACTCTCTCAATGCTTTTTTAATTAGAGCGACTTCTCAACACACACACACACAAACACACACACCCTTCTCTCTCTCTCTCTCTCTCTCTCCCTCCAGTTTTTGCAGTTTCTTTGCGTAGTCATTACAGCATATTACTGTTTTTGATTTTGCTTCTCAGATTGCCCAACACCCTTTATTCAGCACCACTGTGGGTGTGTTGGCCCTCGCTGCTTTTCACCATGTAATCAGCGCGTGTTTACAGTTGTGTGCGGACGTCTGCAGAGCCGTGTGTGAGGGTGTGTGACCGAGTGCTACCCTGTATCAGAGGCTATCTCAGTGTTTGTGCGGCAGCGGCATATTGCCGGGCTTAGGGCGGGCGCCAAACCAGCGCCAGCATTCATTACATCACCTCCACACACAAACACACACACACAAGGGCGTATAGAGCCCCCGCAACTACCTGCTTTGTCCAGCGCAGCCCGTCTTTGGCTGCCGGCTGCTTGAACGGTGAGGTCATTTTGCGCAATCCCCAGGATTCCACATGTGTGCCCGTGTGTGTAGTCATTGTTTTCTGCAAGCCGTGCGTTGTGCGTGTCCGTATGAGAATGCTTTTTACTGTCACAAACGAAGGCCTTGTAAATCTGTTTGTAATGGATCCCATTCTTTGCTTGATTTTCTCTATCTGCTTTGGTTTGTGTATGCGTGTGTGTGTGTGCGTGTATGTGTGTGTGTGTGTTGCTGCCACATCACAAAGTGCAGTCAGGGTGTGTAGATTCACAAACTATAATGTCGATTACAGACCCAGCAGCGTAATTGAAGAGCAAGCATCTCATTACATAGAGAACATTGTATACAGCCTGAGCTCTATTACAGGCCACAACTCAGGGCTACTTTAATACAGTTTGACAGGATGAAAGCAGCGAGTGGAGGGCAAAGAAAAGTGCGCAGCGGAGAGGGAGGAGTGTGAAAGTTTAATGTAACCCCACTATGTACCCTTGTGAATATCATTCACTGCTCACACACACACACACACACACACACTTTGATGAGCGAGGTAATTTTACCTGGGTAAGCAGATAGCGCCAACCCTCATCCGTCACCGCGGACCTAAAGCTACATCGCTGAGGTAAACGTCTCCCGGGCAACGGCGCTGCGAGGAACACGTTGCTGTGGCAGCAATACCGTGAGGCAACAATAGGGTCCGACTGTGATGTCGGAGTGAAACATTACTCGTCTTTCGGGTCACGTTTAGTGTGAGGAGGATTGCACGGCACGAAGGAGGCGTCAAAATAACACGGAAAGAACAGGAATGCTGACTAAGAATTGGGGCCACAACCCTTCGCTTTTCATATTCAATCTGTATTATTAGATTTTACCTCACCTGCATGTTGATAGAGCCCAACCAAACACATTCACACATACAAAACAAACACTTACACATCACCTGAATGTGAAAATGATCGTCCTCATCACTATTTGTGATCATGAATTTGATCATCACTGTAGGTAATAGGGCCTACAGCTTACTTTACCAGTTTTTTTTTCATACATCTTTCCTCTTCTTGTCCAAAACAAATGCCATCAATACATTTATGCAGGAAGAGGTTGCTAAAAATCGCTTGTGTTCATCATCCAGTGTTTTTCCAGAGTTCATGTTTATGGAATAAAAGATAATGGGTTGTTTTATAGGACGGGGGTGTGTTTGATGTGGCAGGGAAGCAGCTGGAGGACATCAACGTGGGATTGAGGGAGTGGGAGTCTGTATACACAAGGATGTACAACTGATTTACCCTTAAGACTCTGTGTGTGTGTGTGTGTGTGGGGTTCCTCTTATGTAATGGGATGTAACAGATACACCTGTTGAACACTGTTTACCTGATCCAGCTGCGTGCTCTGTCTTTCTGGCTTTTTTTTTTTCTCTGCATAGAGAAGAATGGACCACAGGATGACAAAGCAACTCAGGAATTCGAGTCTTGAGCAAAGCGACGCTCGAGGCCTTATATGTTCCGTTAGCTGGCGCTCGGTGCAGCTTTTGGGAACGCTAACGAGTGTCACTTTATCTTGTGTTTGTTTCTGATCTGAGCTGCAGTGCTGCAGTGTGATTGATCATCCGGCTGGACTCTTGTGGCCTCGCAAACTGAGTGGCTTGTGTTCAGCAGGCTTCTCCTTTAGGACCTGTGTTGTCTGTGCATGCCATCCCACATCAGTAAATAGAGAAAGAAAGGAACATCATCAATCACGGTCGTTTATGTCACCACCTAAAGCAAGGAAATTAATTACAGATGCAACAAAGTTATTTTCCAGAGTCGAAAACTCTAAGAGGTTCAGTTTAAAGCCATATATGACGCAGGAACTTTACATTTTAGAGACTGGAATCTGCTATTTTTACCTGAAGGGTTAAATGACTAAACATTGCAACATTAAAATTGCTAACAGCTGCAGGCTGCTATTTTCTTTTTATAGCTGCTGTTTTCTTTAAGGGTGTATAGTGTATATTTAAGTAATCATCTATAAAAGTGCGAGCTCTAATACGGTAATTAAGTCTGTCAAAACATTGCACTGTTCAAATGTAGCTTTTTAAAGACATTATGTGATTTTTGTACATGAAAATTCAATTAAAAAAGGACTTAAAGCTAGGGTAGGCAATATTTTATAAGCATAATTGGGGGGAAGTTTCATACTGATCTTTCAGCATATTGTAATTCAAGTGGTTTTGGAAGAACTTAGACTTTTGCATCTCCTCCTGGCTTAGTTTTCAGACTTTAGAAAAACCTAGCCAAGATTTGAGCCAATCACAGGTCTGTATGAATAAAAAGAAAGCGTGGGATGTGGTGGAGAAATGGTATAGATGGAGGACTTTTACTCAGCTGCAGCGTTTGAATCAAGGGTCAAATTAATGTTGACTTTTAGCAAGATTGTTTTTGCACATTTGCAGTGTGTGCTCATCTGGAGGGAGGAGCTTAGAGCTGCAGGAGGACGGCTGAAAGAACAGCAACATGGCCAACTATCGTACTAATTAAAAAACGCTTTCAGTTTATAGTTAAATTATTCAACACTATCTCACATTTGTTATTTTCTTTTGCTTTTTTTTCCTCAATCTTCACATTACCCTCTGGGAGACAAACCAACCAGGAGGACACACAGTGACATTCAGAGCAGCATGAACTTTATATTTCTCCCACTATTCAGCAAAAAAAATATGCTGCAGTTCACAAAACCTGTCACATTTTGCACTTTAAACACACATTCTCTCTCATGCAAACTGCTGCTCCACCAAAGAAGATACTGCAGTTGCACCACTCATCCCTTTCCTTGCCTGTAGATGGTGCACATTGGCCTGTGTACCTCTATGTTTTGTGGGGGGGTTTTGGCCAGTAGATGGTACATGTTAAGCTCAAACTGCAGGTCTGTATCATAGACTGTATAAAAGATGGACGTAGCAACCGGCCCCGAAAAATGAAGCCAACCCGGAAGTGTCAAAAACCTGCAATATCACTACGTCCGCTAGTCCTGCCTCCAAAAAGCCCTGGCTCCCATAGAAATGAATTGGAAAAGAAGTGATCACAGATCATGAAATACTGCATTCCTCCAGCTCAGGATTTTAAAAAAATTAGTTTTCATGGTCAAGTCCAGAGATCAGGTGGCCAATCTGAAAATAAATCAATACTGAATTTTTTAAAAATCGTCAACATTTTGCGGGGCAAGGGGCGTGGCTGGCTTGATTGACAGTCGGCAGCGACGATACAGATGAAGCGAGCAGAAGGCGGTAAATGTGGGCGGGGCAGAGAGGGCCCGCCTCTCAATCCGTCTGACCAATCGCTGCTCCTATGGCTCCGCCCCCCTCCGACGATTTTTGCGTCACTGGCTCCAAAAATCCAAGATGTCAACCAGGAAGTAGCAAAACCCTGGCTTCATTTTCTCAGTGCAGAAACCAACGGGTGACGTCACGGAGGCTACGTCCATCTTTTATACAGTCTATGGTCTGTATACAACATACAACTGTTGTTCTCTGCAGCTCTAAATGCTGTTGACGGGGCATGGATCTGAGAGCTGTTTGTCCTGAGGGTGTCGTGGCGATGGCAGAGCTTTGCCACAAGATGGGAGTGCTGGGCTGATGGCAGTGGGTTTAATAACTGTGAGGATTTAACTGTAAAGACTCGTACCAAGGTGAAGAGATACGATCAAGGTCATGTACTCTTTTTACCGAGTAGAATGACTTTTTTTTTTAAAACTCTGAATGCTCCCATTCAGGCTACTGTTAGTGAGCTCCCTCCTCTCAGGCGCACCCACACACACACACACACACACACACACACACACACACACTAGATAAAGTACAGAAACAGAAACATTTCCAAAGGTAGACCCTGTGATCGTGTCTTGAGACCTTGGTGATGGTCACCCTGACAACCGCTCTCTTTGACAAGTATTCCCTGACAACGGCATTCCTCTACACAAATGTCCTTTAATGTGCCCACGTGCACACACACACACACACATGGACACACACACACACACCGACTGACTCTCACTGCTCTCCTTTGAGTTCCCTGCAACTGTCAAATCCTAAAATCTCTCTCGACAATGACACATACTTTGATCACGCTCATATTTAAATGTATCTGGGGCATGTTTGGCAGCTCGTAGGTGAAGGCAGGGTACAGAGCATCCAACACACACACACACACACACACACACACACACACATATACACACACACACACACACACTAAGTGCACTCTTATAGCTCTCTATGACAGATGAGATAGGGAGCTCGGAGTACTCGACCAGCACAAATGTATTGGGTGTGGTTCTGCATTAGGAGGCAGCGCGTCTTTCCGAGCAGTTTATTGCAGATCATTTTACACTCCACAATGGGAAGATGGAGTGATATCATGCGCACACATCTGTCTTTTCTTCTCCTGCGTTTGCACACACGTGCACTACAAGCGTTCATGATTCATATTTGGAAATTCCCACTAAGTCCTCCTGCTCTTCACATTCAAATCGATGCCTCTTCTAGGGATTGTAAATTCTTTGCCCAGCAGCTCTCTTCTTCCACGCTACCCTCCTCCTCCTCCTCCTCCTCCTCTCCCTCTCCCTCCCCAGATAGTAAATCTGCTTTTTATTGGAGGCTTTTTATCTTCCAGCAGTACATCAGAGGAGTCAGGAGGATGGAGGGGTGGTGGGAGGAACGGGGGGCGACCACGATGAGGGGTTGTGGCTTCGTTTTCTCGCTCTTCATCATCTCTCTCTCCCTTCCTCTTCCTCCATTTTGTTCCCCTCACGAAGGATCTCGGTTTCACACAAGACGAGCACCGTGCCGGCGGTGTCGTCTCTCTCTCTCTCTCTCTCTGACCTCTTTCCGGATCGATCCGCGGGGCTGCGATAGCCCTGTCACCGGCATTCAGTGACGGCAAAGCCCATGACATCATCACTGACATGGTATTCGGGGGACTTTTCAAGAAGACAGACGTGATTATTTTTAGGAACAGAGGGAAACGTGAGGAGGCAGAGGGAGGAAAAAACTTAGGGAATGAGGAAGAGTTCCAATAAAGATTTGTTGACACTGCAGTGCTGTGCCTTTACCTTGATTATATTAGTTCCTTAAGTTTGCTAAAAATTGACAGAAAGCACCGCTGTGTTGTCGGTGCTCTATTTAACATAAGTGATGATGTTTCTCTAGGATTCCCCGTCATCTCTCTTTCTCGTAATTCACCCATCTGGCTCAGCATCTGTATTTCCTCTAAGCATAGCTGGAATGTTCTCATCTCAAAACAAGCTTTGATCCGTCTGACTGGTTGACCGGCACGGATCCCGCTCCTTCTAGTTTTTATCTGTGCATTCTCACGTGTGCGAGGAATTTCAAAAGGTGCCCGACAGAAGAGCTGCACCTGTCAGCTGAAATATTAAGCACGCTTCTGCTGTTTTCAGGCTGCAGTATCTCAGTATTTATTCCTTATTTTTGTCACTCAGTCCGAAGCATAAACACGACTGATAATCTGCTGTCTTCGCCGTCGGCAGCTTTCTGTGTGTGACACAGAAGAATCTGTGTTTTCTCCATCACTACATTGTGTTGACAGTGTCTGTCAGCTGGGGCTCCTAATGGTTTTGGAATAAAGACAACCGCTCAGAGCAGGAGTAATTTAGGAGGAGGTGCCGTTAACCACGAGGAGAAAACTGTGCCGATCACTTGATGAGCTATATGATGGAGTTTTGTGTTTTCTCTCTAACACCGACGACGCTCAGCTGTTTGAATTCTCAGCTCGGGCGCAGAGCGATCACAGAGGCAGAGAGTGGGAGGGGCACACACACAATCCCATACATACGCTGACACACACACACACACACACACACACCAGAGCTTGTCAGTGTTAGATGTTGCTCCAGCAGCTGGATGTACATGACTAGCAGTGTGTGAGCTCGGAGGAGAGGACTTATCGGAGTGTGTGTGCTGCATTTTTTTTGTGTGCTTGCTGCATCTGCTTTTATGATAGTGTCAGAGTTGGAGCTTGTTCGTCTTAGAGGAATGGTGTCAGTGGGTCTTTAGCAAAAAAATACTGTGGTGTGTGTGTGTGAGCAGGGCTGAATCAGCAGGAATGGTTTGACCACAGGGATTCAGGAGGGCTTAGAGTGAACGCTCATGCTGGAGGGATTCAATACAGATGTCATGTTACGGGACGACGAGATGGTAGACCCACTTTAGGGGCTTCAGGATTGCCCCCAAAATGGGGAACAGCGTACAGAAGAAGAAGAAGGTCCAGACAGATAAAAACTTGTCTTCCCCGACTTGCCTGAGTCCCAACCGGGAAAAACCCGCCGGCTTCTGGCTGTTTGGACGTCCAGACAAACTTAAAACAGGTAAGAGGAGAGCAGCTTGGATGTCTTTCTTAGTTGTTAAACTGGAGTTTGAGAAGAGATGACTCGTGTAGTCGGCTGTGTGCGGTCATGTGAATTAGTTCCTGCCGTAAGCTTTTTAGGTGCAGAGTGACAATATTCCCATGCTGACTTTACCTTCGTCAGCTTCAAGGCATCCTGCTTATCGCACAAGTGTGCAGAAGAGGGTTGTGTGTCGGCAAAAGTGAGGTTTTTTTCCCCTGTTTTTGTTCTGCCAATTTGTTTACCTTGCTGACAGAGCGTTTGAATTTACTACTCACCTTTTCTGCTGCTCCTTTTTCTCCCCACTCATCCACCTTAATGCCACAGTGGGATCATATGTGTGTGGGTGGGATCCTGTGGCTGTGAGTGAGCATTATTTCATGACTCCATGAGCTGTCACTGCCAGACCACTATACCTGCAGTGGAAAATAGAGCTCAGCCCGTCCCCCGCTGATCGTTGTCTCTGTTAGCTGGCCCTGAAGCGAGAAAAAAAACACACCCGACAAACTGGTTCAACACACACAGACGCAGACAGATTGTCAGATAGTGCTCCGACACTGAGATTTGTTGTTCTCGAGGGTGCCGCTGACATAATCCGTTTCTCAGGAGTTGCTTTCTGTTTCGTGTTTTCTGTCCTCGGCAGAGTCTATTTTTAATCGGCTTTTTGTTGCTGTGATTGTTACACCTGATCATTTTACCTTGTCTCTGTGTTTTTTTCAGTTTGAGCGTTCTTGATTCTGGGTCGCTAATATTTGCTCATCAAAGGCACAGCTGAAACCGACAGACGGATGTGTTTCATTTTGACTTTAAGCAGTTTACTTGGATTTTAGCAAGTCGATTCAAGAGTCAGTGTTGCAAAGTTTTAACAAAATATGGTAATTATTGCAACTAACCTGTCTGTTTTGCTTTTCATTTTGAGAGAAATATGAGGATTAGTGATTAAAAAAAGAGGCTTTTGATAAGCAGATTACATTACTGTGGACGTGAAATATGAGCAACACTGTGGCTGGAGCCAAACGGCAGTAACAAGACAAAGACTAATGAGCTCTTAACAGACTTCCATTCTTCCTCTGGTTGTGTTTTCTAGACTTCCAGATGAGAGAAATGCAACAGTTTCATACTGAATCCTGTAGTCTTACAAATTATTGTCATCTTGATATTTTACATCAGCCGTCTGCACATCTTACATTTCGCCACCGTGGCCGAAATTGATCCTTGATGCTGCTGCTTGCCACAGAATAGCCTGTGTGTTAATGGTACCGAGTCATTCATCAGCTGTCAGTACAGCAAGAATGTCTCTTATCCAAACACCGGGACGGCATTTGTGTGCGTCTGTGTACAAAATAGATTGACTGCACTCGTCGTAGATCACGGCTGTGTTTGCATACAAACACATGTTCATTTTCTCTCTCAGGGTGGTCGACGTCTGCGTGGGTGTGATTGTCTTCTTCTCTTCGCCACCTCATTCACAGGCAGTTTATTCAGAAACTCGGGGTGTGAATGCATTCCTACATTCCAACCCATTTCCTTACGCATGGGCACCCATCCAGCACACAAACACACGATTTCTCAGAGCGCGTCAGAACGAAACTCAGTCGCTGCTTTTGAGGTGATTGTTAGCTGCTCTCTTTAGTGAAAAAAAAATAAAGCCAGATCGAGCCAGAGGGAAGAGGAAGGGTTGTATCGCATATCCTCGCACACGCGCTCATGTCAGTTGATGAAACGGTCTTTTAAATCACTTTTTTTCTGTAGCAGTAAACCATAGCTAATGGATTAAAGCCACAGTTTAGGCAGCAGCAGTGCATGGGCTCTCTGAGAAACATGCAGGAGATGAACTAGATCCTCATCGTGCTCCTCAAATGTGTGTCATCTTTTTGTTTCTGGGCTTGCTCCAGAGCCTGGCGCCCTTCACAACACCTGAGAGGTTGTTTATGTCCACGGCTTTAGCACTTCACACACTGAGAAACGGCTGGATGTCACACTTAGGCTACCAGGCGTTTTGAGCTCAAGGTCATCCAGGGGAGCGTTTTGTTCTTCAGGTTGATGATGATTCAAATTGTGCTGAACATTTCTGATTTTAAGGCAAAGTCTTGGATTTCTATCAGCAGAAATAACATTTGTCGGACGGTAATTGTAGCGGCTGAGCAAACACTGATACCCTTTTATCTGTAGATGTGAGCACGAGGTCGCTGTGAACTCGCATCCACAGGTGGTCAGTGATGCAGAAGGATCCAGGCACAAGCCCCACACCCACACTGTATCTGCACCGTCACACTTTCCTTCCTTTTTAAAATCACGTGAAGCAGCTGATGAGCCTCCAGATGTTTCGTATTACTTTCTCATAACCGTCCAGTCTGCAGGGAGAACCTCAGCTGGCTTTCATCAGTCTGACTCAGAGCGTGTCTTCACTAAGATGTCAAATCAGCCGTCTAATAAACCAGCATTACTGTAGACCTGAAATATCAGCACATATCACCCCCCTCCTCCCCTCAACACTTTTCAGTTCCTCTACATTCCTCTCTGCTTTGTGTGGCTGTCTTCCTGACCTTGGATTGCTGTTATCTTTCATCATTTGAAAGGAGAGATATTTGCATGCGGATACAGTAAGATTTACACCGGCTGCTCACCTTCGACTTTGAAAATAAAATTGAAAAAAAAACGTAGCTTTGTTGACAGTGAAGAATTAAGAAGAGGAAGGAAAGTGAAACTGAAGATAGAATTGAAAGAAGGTGACTCTCGTCTGGAGAATATAATGAGGACAGGAAAAGGGAGGAACACGCTGTATGGTCTTGTGTATAATTGGAGAACAAGGCTGCCAGCAGATTTCCCTGCCATTTTCATTACAACTGTCTTGTGCGGGGTGTGATATTCCATATTCCATTATCCTGCTTGGTAAGGCTCGCCTAAGCCTTTTGATTTCTGTAAGCGGGGCTAAGGCGCTCTCTTCCTGGTCCTCCTTTGAAGATCCCATTTACTGTGTGCCACTGTCAAAGTCACGGAGTCCCCGCAGAGAGCTTAGGCAGCACACAGCTGGATAAAGAGAGGATGACTTCTCGTTTCTGCGATTATCTGCCCCTCCTACGCCTCACCCCATCTCGTCTTTCAATGCTGATCTGTTCTGTTATTTATATGTTTCTCTTTGTGCATCACTGCTGTACATGCAAGCAAGTAATACCTGGACACGTGTAGTTAAGCCCAGAATTATTTATAACCAACTTGTGGTTTATTTGGATCATTATTTTTATTATTTATTTTTTAACCAATAGGTTTCTTCTGACTGTCTTACCATCTTGTGTTAATGTCTGCAAAGACATTAACACAAGATGGTAAGACACTGTGTTGGAGATGTTAATGATAAAGTTTCTATGTTTTGTTGTTGTTGTTGTTACATTTTTACCAGAATTGCCAAATATTTCAAACCCTTTCTCAGTAATCAGTGGCAAAGTCTTTCTCTGTCTCCGCAGCAATGAATTGGTTCTTATTGTCAGAAAGGTTCCAGGACTGGTCTCATAAAAGAGATATTTTAAACCCAAACTACAAACTAGGAGTTTTCCCCTTCAGACGATCAACCAGCACGTCTACAAAGAGATCCTGCAGCGTTTGCTTTGTTCAATGTGTTAGAAGAGGTGAGAGTTATGGCAGGACAAGTCGTGGCTGCTTCACCATGACAACACGCCTGCTCACAATGTCCTGAGCATCCCACAGTTCTTGACTGAGGAGAACATCGCCGTGCTGGAGCAACCTCCCTACTCACCCCACCTGGCTCCGTGGGATTTTTTTCCTCTTTTCCAAGCTCAAGGGGGTCATCAAGGGGACCTGTTTTAAAGACGTGGACGACATGAAGATGGCTGTGAGGAAGGAGCTGCGGTGGATCCCAGAAGAATCCTTCCAGGAGTGCATGGTGGCGTGGCAGAGAAGGCTGGGAAAGCGGGTTATACTCCAGGGTGATTACTTTGAAGGGAAACACTTGTAGTTTTTTGTTTGGATTTGAAATATATCTTTTGTGACACCAGTCCTGACACTTTTCTGACACACCTCGTATGTTTGCTAGCTATCTTTCGACACATCTCCACTGGGATTTTGTTCAACTCCTCTTTTGTGATGCTCTCCAGGACTTTGAGGCTTGAAGGCTTCCTTGCCTTCGCTCTCGTCTTCAGTTCCTCCACAGGTTCTGTGTGGATTCAGGTCTGGACTCCCTGAGTGACTACAAAATACTTATGTTATTTTCTGTTAATCATTTCTTCACCACTTTGGCTGCATGTTTCAGATCATTGTCTTGTCAGAAGATCCGGTGCTGCCCAAGGACAACCTCCCACCTCCACGCTTGACACTGAGGTTGGCGTTCTTGGGGTTTCTCCTTTCTTTTGCCAAAAAGGAGCCACATCCTGTCTCCAAACAACTCAGTTTTCATTTCATCCGACCACAGAACTGATAACCAAAAGCTGTCTTCTTTGGCCAGATGTGCTTTTACAAAGTTTTGGTGAGCGTTTGTGCTAGTCTTGGAGGAGTGGAGTCCTCCTTGTTCGCTGTCCATGGACACCAGCCTTGTTCAATGCTTGGTGGAATCCCCCATTGAGATGTCGCCACCAGAATTGGTCAAATTCATTACAATGCTCTTTGTGATGATGCTTGGATTATTCTTGTCCTTTCACACAACCACTCTTGACAGTGCACGGAGTCCCTTTTGGCTTCCTGCAACACCCTTTGAGATTCTTCATAGTGTGGAACTCCCTGCACTTTTTTTATTTGCACTGTGGCCACTGACTCTTGAAAACACTTGGATACAACTTTATAGCTTTTCACCATCTTGTGAGCAGCCACAAAGTGCGCAGCTCTCTGAGTGATAAACCTTAATAGCAGCTCGCTAAGCTCTTTGGTTGAAGTCATGACTTGCAGTTGACTAATAACTGACTAGAGAACTGCTGTGTCAGCTGTTCTTAGTTTAGGTTGTATAAGAAAGCTCTGGATAATGGTAGAAATTACCTGAAGCTTTTGGAATGGTATAGAACTTAAATCTTTTTTTTTTTTTTTTTTTTTCAAAGAGATCTTTAAAACACATGTTAAACATGTACAATTGGAAATTCATCACTGACATCTCTTAACAAAGTCTTACAGTCTTTAGTCACTTGTTTATTTCATTTTCAGCCAAAAACAACCAACAAAAAACCCCCTGTTGGTTAAATTAAGTTGACAATAAGTCAGAAGTTGGTATGGGTATGCAAACATTTGGGATCAACCATATATAACCTCCATTCTGTTACTTTTGGTCAGTTTTCTGTTTCCTTTCCAAACATATGAGGCAAAACAATGGGAAGAAAGTGAAAGAGACGGGTATTTCTAAGACATATTTCACTCTCTTTCTTCTCCGCCTCCAACATTTTCTCTACTTCTCCACACTAAGTGTTCAGCCTTCAGTTTAAAAGCGAGCCAGAAACCCTCTCTTTCATCACTCTCCTCCTCCCTCCTGTGCCATTAGGTTTTCCTCACGAGCAAAGCGCCTGTGTGACTCTGTTTTCGTACTCGTCATCACTTTTTCACCTGTAACTTCATGTTCCTGTTCTGTTACTCCAAAGTGTCACCACGGCGATCTTCAGAGATGAAAGCCGATCTTCTTACTCTGTCCTGTCCTCTCGTGCCCTTCAGCCGCAGGAACTTTTGTTTTCTCGTTCTTGGGGGAAAGAACATTTCTGGTGACATGCAATTGTGGTCGGTCTGCCTGTTCTGGCTCTAAATGCGGCACGGGAATTTTTAGCTATTGGACGGCATTCCCAGAATACTTTCAAGGAAGGATAACTCTTTCTAACTGATCTTCAGCCAGTTAGCTAGTCGCATGCATGCAAAAAAAAAGAAAAATGGATGTGAAGGATTTGTAAGTTTGCTCTGCCATTATGACTTGACCCAAATTTAACTTAAGCACCACTGGGAAAAAAATTCTGTTGTTGAGAGCAGCATTAGCTTCATTATACCACAGAATACATACATGTTCCTTTACAAGCTTTTGCTTAATTAAAGCTGCACCAGTTAGCAATTTTAACAATAGATCAAATGCCTTGTGTGGTGTGGAGGGTCTCCCTTGCAGAGAGTTTACACCCGACTCTGCAGTTCTGCTCAGCTTTAAGGAGCCTTCTACCCTCCGTCACAAGCCTGAAGAAATCCACTCTAAATAATAGAGTTTCAAGCAGTAGCAGGGAGTTATTTTCAGCATAATAAGCTAAAGGCAGTAAATGATTGGAGTTGCTTTTCATGTGGCCATAAACAAAACATCAAACATTTGCTAACGTTGTCTCCTGAATGGAGGCAACTGCTTTTTCAAACAGCAACTTCATAAGATTATTGTTAAAGAGTCGCCAAGTGGTCAAAAATATGAACCAGTGCAGCTTTAATTTTTAGAAGAGGGATTTTGAAAAGGGTTACATCATTGTATTATTGATTTATTGTTGAGTATTTGCTGCTCAGAGCCCCCCTGTAGCTCGTAGTGCATCAGAGTGGTTTTCTGTCTCCATTATACAAGGCCTAAGTGTTTGGATTGCTGTGTAATGGGGCTGAGTCTGTTGGCTTCCTGCATTGCCACCTAAATTCAATTAAAGCATCAGGCCATACTGTTAAACAGCACACACACGCAAACAAACAGACCTATGTGTGTGACCTTATTATTCAGAGGTCATTGTTTTAACTCTGGGCATGGGTGGGATTTAATGCGTATTATTTTGAAACGAGAACAAACTGATATTTTACGATTACATTAAGCTTCCTTTTTCAAACACCGCTGCGTCCAGCCAATTCAAAACATGTGACAATCTCGGCTAAGCACATCCTGCCAGCTGGAGGAGAAGAAAATGGCAGATTAAACTTCACTGAAATCAAGTTAATCATCAGTCAGACTGGCCTTGAGTGCTCCGTTAGGGTTTTCTTCTTGTAAAATCGGGTTTGTAAGCTGCTACAATTACTGTGTGATGTCTGTTCTGTCTTAAGTTAGAGATCTAAGATGGAAATCTAGATTTCATTTTGCCATAAAATCAGGACCACAAGAAATTCTGCTGTGACTATTCAGACTGAAGTTGTTTGATCAATCACTTCAAATCTAATACTTGCTCGAAAAGTGCAGCTTTCCCTGGAACATTAGGAAATTAGGGAGGAAATATATGATTTATTTAGAAATATTTACACTGTTTCTTGTATTTTATTCGTTTTGTATGTCGCTCCGTGTAGATCCTGTGTCTGGAATTGTGTTGAAGAAGAAAAAAAAACAATGATTAAATATTCTGAGATGCATCTAAAAGGACAACAAATGTGTTGCGCAAGGGCAAAATTCATACTTGCAACTGTGAAGCTTTTTGTGCTTTAGTGTAACACGCAGTGCAGCAGTTTTCTACTTTCAGTCTGTTTGTAGATTTCATAAAGCAGGTCACTTTTCTTGTTTGTTTCTTTTTTTCATGCCTATGTGCAATGTCATTGTGAATATATTTGTGAAAAATTTAGTTTGGACAATTTTTTTTTCTACATTTACAAATCTTTTTTTTATTTTTCAAACTGATTTGCAAACCTGATTTCCGGCTTCTGGATATCTTAATTTTCACATCTCAGCCTATTAACCCTTTATTTTTTGAGATCAATGCATTTTGCACATTGCTTCTGGCAAGTACATCTCATTGATGTTGACATCTAATTGAACATACATGCAGTCAATCAAATCAAACTACTCGACGATTTACACTTTGGGGATTTTTGCCAGCCCAACACGAGCCATCGTTAACCTCAGCATCTTGAGCGATGTCATTGTACTGGTGTCAGGAAACCTTGGACTTGAACACGTTACACCGGGTAGCCGAATATCTGTACCGTGCAGATGGTGTGGAGCCGGTGCCAGCCGCTGTCTCTTTTTCAACATTTGGCAGCAGGTTTACTCAAACATGCTGTCGTCTTTTCACACGGATTGTGTTTTCAGACCGATTCAGTCAAAATGGTTTTGACTTGTTTACGAAACGGGGGCTTAGTTCACTGGCCGCGCATAATGGGATTTCGCTGAGGAAGAGTGATGAGGAAGAGTGAATTTCTGGGACATTAATGAAGGCTCACTGTTGGCAGAATGAGTTGTTGTTGTCTGTCGAAGGCAGAAGTCACTTGCACAAGTTACCGCGCACCCACGCTGCACTCATTCTCTGCATAGCTGTCTCTCACATACACACATTGTTGCACTTATATAGCTGATGAGCGCGAACACTTTCACCGCCGTTACATATATCTGTGTGTTGTAGTGTATGTTGAAAACAGGCTGCGTCTGTTCGAGCCTAATGTGTCCGGTGTGATTCAGATGACACACAGTCACAGCTATCAGTCTCCTCAGTTTCACGTCACAACTCAGTAAGTAAGACGTCAGCAGATGGTTCTTATTTTCATGTAAACGCTTACAAGCTGCAATCTTGATAGTTTCAATACTGATGATAAATCCAATGTGTAACTCAGCACCATCAAAAAGTCCTCAACAGGCCGTCTTCCAAGGCAGGAACTTGCTGTTTTAGGGGGACCCAGACCTTTTGCGTGTGTTCTAACTGCAAGAACTGCTCCTATAGAACATCTTTTAGAAAAAAAAAACAACAGGGTAGGTGCTTCTGAGAAAACTATACTCGTTATGCGAACCTAAAATCCGATTGGTTGAACTCAGGCGGGGCAACAAGCACCATTTTGTGCCCTCTCTATGTCCTTGTTGAGTCATAGTCTTCTCTCTATCATCGCCATCAACAACATAAACGTCACCATGTAAGCTAACATAACAAACCAAACTAACAATGGAGGTTCTGTTCACTGTTTGCTCACAGAACTGGAGTTATGTCTCGTAACTACTATTACTTGCTCTTCTGGTGCACTCAGTGTGAACGTAGGGTTTGAAGCTGTCAGATCCTATATCGAATTGGAAATGCTGAAATGGCCAATCAGAGAGGCTGTTCCTCTAAACCTCTGCAGCACCTGGCACCTGCCCCAAGTTCCTGCAGTGGAAAGCTGCCTAATGAAATGACAAGAGCACTGTCCATGGCACTCTCTGGTAAAACTCCCCCAACACACACGATTGCGTTTAACTTATACATAGACTATTGGGGTCCATATACAGGGAGTTGTGAATGAGAGAACAAAGGGGTGATTTTGAACACAGCTATAGCTTCATATATTCCATTCTTGAACATCTTCTGTACCCATTCCCCTGTGTGACAGCAGTTACTGGCTGACTCACATGCAATTAATCCATTGTATTAGACTGAGAGTCCATGTACAGAAGAGAACAAGGAGTGATTGTCTAACGCAAAAGTCCATGTCCAGAAAAATGTTCAATCTCTTTAACTTTTAGAGACGGATGAGTGCATAAATTATATTAATGGCATTTTGGTTAAAAGGGAGCTCAAACGCAGACATACACTTTGATTCACTAATGAGACAAACCAGACCGTGGCATTTGGATTTTGTGTCATTATTGCGATTGAGAAAATGTCAAGGAGGTTCAGAGTTTGAACAGCTGCCACGTATGAAACTAATTTTTTCCTGTGGAACTGACCTCTTTATCGCAGTAGAAGTTTTGTGGTGAAATTTCAGACCTCATGGATCTTTATTTGTGACAATGGATACACTGTTTTGGGGTTTGTCGTCCAGCAAGCAAACTGAATGCTCATTCCAGTCCAAAAAAAAAAAAAAAAAGGTTGGCCCAGATAAGTAAATCCATGAAACCACTGACTTGTACAGTAAATGAATGGTTGTCTTTTTAAAATGGGCAGGAATTGCACAGACAAACTGACCTAAAGCGAATCTGTGTCAGGTACAGCATACATTTTGGTTTACTGGTATTTTTTGAAAAGCCACAGAAAACAAACCAGAGTCTGACATTTTACAAAATGTGCTTATTTGGGGAGGATCACGAACTGTTTCTATTCTCAATTCTGTTCTGATCTTTAGGGACAGAATTTTAAGGTGGAGCCAAGGACTGGACAGTGTCGAGTTTATTGACCCGTAGGACTGCATCCTTGCTTTTGTAGATGATGTCGCCCTGATGGCTTAATTGTGCAGAAACCTCGATGATTCAGCCATCTGACCAGGACCCCACCTGGGTGCCTCCCTACAGCTACATACCACGCTATGCTGGAGGGACTATAAATCCCTTTTGACCCTGGGAACACCTTGGGGTGCCCTAGAAGGAACTAGAGGATGTTAACACCTGGGCTACGTTGTCTAGACTGCTGCCTCCTTATGGATTAGAGTTGGTAGTGAGACATTGTTTTCTTGTAGAAGGTTAAATAAGACAAAGCTGCAAAGTAATTATCATTCTGCTACAAGAACAAATGCTCTTGTGATTTCCACAATCATATTGGGTGGTGCTAATCGCAGGATTCAGCAATGATGTCCACTTAAAATAATGATGGGAAAACTCTTTAAGTGGAACATTTGGTTAATACCCAAACACTCTGCAAAACCTGAAGTTTTCATTGTGATCGGTTGCTGGCACAGAGGTTTTTGTTGTTGTTTCCCATAGCAAAGAGGATTATGAAAGCATAAACACATAGATGGCAGAAGGTGAGAAGACAGCCACGTGAAATGATTGACCGATGGCAGAGTTATATCCATAATCAACGTCTGGTAAATCAGATTAGATGGGAGGAGTTACAATACTGTAATATCTAAACCAAATATGAAGCTGCATGAAGTGTAGAACTTATGGGGGATACAAACATAAAAACCACATCATCATTGCAAACCTTTAATTTTTGCTCAGCTTAATCAAAATATATATTTCATACTGATTATTGAGCTTTAGAGGCACCTGGTAGGTGGATTTGTTTCCTTCAGATGATGTCAGGCTAGCTGTTACTTTGTGCTATGCTAAGCTAATTGACATAAGAGTAATATTCATCTTCCCGTTCTATTTTTAAGCAAAACTAAACTAATCGGCACATTTCCCAAAGTGTCAAACTTTAAGCTGCTGTGACTTCAAAAGCAAAACTTCAACCTCAGACTGTGAATGTAAAAGAAGTAAACTTTTAGGTTGTGCACTTTTTGCTGAGGCATTTTTTCTTTGGTTCAAACTGGCCGGTCGGCCTGTCAGACTTGACTAAAAAGAGGTTCTTGGTCTGAAAGGAGAACCAGACTTGTCGGCGGCAGGCCTGTTCTGTCCTGTCCGGAGATGAGTCTTTTCGGAAGCTATAGGTCTCTCATTACCTCGTCAATCACAGCAAATGAGACTCTTCACCATTAGAGGTACATGGCCTCAAATAACCTGCAGCACCTGTCCTATCGTATTCCCAGCTGTTGCCTGTGTTTCCTATGGAGACCTTATGTCTCTGGGTGGCCCAGCATCACACTGCATGACACACATCTACTTTTAAGAACATTTAAGTCCTAAGATGTTTTTATCTTAGGTGAAACAGCATATTTGCTCACTAAAGAGTTACTGCTGCAAGTTAATTAAGTGGTGAAATGTTCTGGGTTTTTGCATCAATACAGTTTTCATCTGTTTATTGGCTTCTCTCTCTATCTGGGTTTTATACTTGTACTCGTCTGTCTTCTCTCGGGGTGGTTTGGTCTGGAGGCCTTCGCATTGCTCTTCAGCCTCTAATTTTCCAGGGTCAACCAGGGGACTCCTGCACTCACTCCCACGCACCAATTTGCAACAAATAGATTTATTATCTTGTTTTGCGCCTGACGATGTAGTGAGCAGTGGGTCAGCTGTGTCTCTGCTGTGAGGCATCATTTCTGTATCTGTGTTTGCAGAGCTCTCAAAAAAAAAAAAAAGCTTTTAAGTTGGAACGACAAGCAGCAAGAACAGCTCATGCTCCTTTAGGAAAAATACCCACAATCCCCTTATCAGGTTGAGAGAGAAAGAACAGGAGGAAGAGAACGAGGAGGGATAATTACTAAAAGAGTGACAGTTACTATTTTTAAGCACAGTGGGTGCTGCAGCAGCTAAGTTTAGCTCTGTGTTTGTGTGCCCTCCCAGAGGGTCCTGAGGTGCAATCAGTCACCTCAGCTCAGGTTTACAGCCTACTTTAGGTCAGGATTAAAAACTGCAGCAAACACAGGATTCATCTGTGCTGAGTAAACGATCTCAGACTCCGAGGATAGGTTACACAGACCACGCTTCTGTGTGAATCATCAAAGAACAGCGCTTGTTGATTTAGTTCAGTTTATGTGGAATGCAGTGATGCTCTAAATAACAGTTCAAATTTGATTTCTCAGCTTATTAGGATCATCTGTTTGATGTTGGTTTTCACTGTTCATACTTATTAGGGTCCGAGCACCCAAAAGGGTGCGAAGACCCTATTGGAACTGCTCGGATTATTATTATTATTCGTGCCAAAGACACGCGTTTTTGAGGCCCTAAACATACTCGAAAACTCACCAAAATTGCCATGTACATCAGACCCGGTGAAAAATTTTATAATTTGGCAGAACAATACACACTTCAATAGAAAAATTGCTCCACA